>NC_052311.1:6380923-6535923 GCF_016432855.1 Salvelinus namaycush | reverse complement strand
AAACGGCACCTCAAACAGCTAGGACATGGTCAGACAGATAACATGTTGAGAAACCTTCAAAATCAGATAGAAATGAATTATATAGAACAGACAGGCCTTTCTGACAAGTAGAGAAAGTGATCATGGTAGCTCTAATTCATTACAGTTCTATCTGCAACATTCTGTGTGCTTTTTTTCTTTTCTTTGGATCTTAAAGAGAAATGTAGGACATTTCAGAAAAAAGAGACTTACCCGAGCAAACGGGTATTGTTGTAAACTCCAGAGTAAATGTAGTGGATCTGATCTCAACTGTAGGAAGTGTAACAGTAGACGTGCCAAAGCCCCTGCCTGGTTTGGAATATGTGTGTGTTTACAAAGTACATGTGTTGAGTTCCCCTGCTGTTACAGTGTTCCAGCTCACAAAAAGTGAGAGGGCCACATGCTTCTAGGTGAGCTGGTACATAGTTAAGAGAGTCTGCTCTGTCTCTGTGGGAATAGTGTCGGAATGTTTTCAGAATCCCAGGAGCATCATCATCAGTGTGTATTTGGCACTTGTTGCAAAGTTATTATTTTGTATCCATTCAGAAAATCACATTTGTTACTGACTGTCCCTCCTCCTCCCTCTCTCTTCCCTGCTCTCCTCTCTTCCCTGCTCTCCTCTCTTCCCTGCTCTCCTCTCTTCTCTGCTCTCCTCTCTCCCTTGCTCTCCTCTCTTCCTTGCTCTCCTCTCTTCCTTGCTCTCCTCTCCTCTCTTCCCTGCTCTCTTCCCTGCTCTCCTCTCTTCCTTGCTCTCCTCTCTTCCTTGCTCTCCTCTCTTCCTTGCTCTCCTCTCTTCCTTGCTCTCCTCTCTTCCTTGCTCTCCTCTCTCCTCTCTTCACTGCTCTCTTCCCTGCTCTCCTCCTCTCTTCCTTGCTCTCCTCTCTCCTCTCTTCCCTGCTCTCCTCTCTCCTCTCTTCCCTGCTCTCCTCTCTCCTCTCTCCTCTCTTCCTTGCTCTCCTCTCTCCTCTCTTCCTTGCTCTCCTCTCTTCACTGCTCTCTTCCCTGCTCTCCTCTCTCCTCTCTTCCTTGCTCTCCTCTCTCCTCTCTTCACTGCTCTCTTCCCTGCTCTCCTCTCTTCCTTGCTCTCCTCTCTCCTCTCTTCCTTGCTCTCCTCTCTCCTCTCTTCCTTGCTCTCCTCTCCTCTCTTCCTTGCTCTCCTCTCTCCTCTCTTCACTGCTCTCTTCCTTGCTCTCCTCTCCTCTCTTCCTTGCTCTCCTCTCTCCTCTCTTCACTGCTCTCTTCCCTGCTCTCCTCTCTCCTCTCTTCCTTGCTCTCCTCTCTCCTCTCTTCACTGCTCTCTTCCCTGCTCTCCTCCTCTCTTCCTTGCTCTCCTCTCTCCTCTCTTCCCTGCTCTCCTCTCTCCTCTCTTCCCTGCTCTCCTCTCTCCTCTCTTCCCTGCTCTCCTCTCTCCTCTCTTCCTTGCTCTCCTCTCTCCTCTCTTTACTGCTCTCTTCCCTGCTCTCCTCTCAATGCAGTTCTACCTCCAGGCAGGGTGGTGGCGCTGCGTTGTGTACAACCCAGGGCAAGGCCGGGACCACCCATAAGATCTGTCTGGTGTGTTCAGATGAGGCGTCTGGCTGTCACTACGGGGTGCTCACCTGCGGAAGCTGCAAGGTGTTCTTCAAGAGAGCCGTGGAAGGTACAGGGGCAAGGGGTGAGATGCTAGGACAACTCATATGGTCTGGTCCCAGATCTGTTTTTACTATCTTGCCAAGTAGGCAGAAACGGATCTGGAACTGGGCTACCACTGGTGATGTCATGAAATGATGTGTGGTTTATGCATCATCATGCTTGCCTGTGGCAAGGACTGAGACGGTAAGACACCTTGTACTGTGCTGTCATGAAATGATGTGTGGTTTATGTATCATCATACTTGCCTGTGGCAAGGACTGAGATGGTAAGACACCTTGTACTGTGCTGTCATGGAATGATGTTTGTTTACGGTAGATACTGGCAAGGTAGGATTTTTTAAATTTGTGTAGGCCAGTGACAAAAAAATCCAAATCGTCGACAGCAATGAGTCTGCTTACAGGGAGGAGGTCAGAGACTAGGCAGGGTGGTGCCAGGACATCAACCTCTCCCTCAACGTCAGTAAGATCAAGGATCTGATCGTAGACTATAGGAGAAAGAGGGGAGAGCACGCCCCCATGCACATCAACAGGGCTGTTTTGGAGCAGGTCGATAGCTTTAAGTTCCTTGGCGTCCACATCACTAAGGACTTAACATGGTCCACCCGCACCCGCACAGTCGCGAAGAGGGAATGGCAGCGCCTCTTCCCCTTCAAGAGGCTGAAAAGATTTGGCATGGGCCCTCAGATCCTCAAAAATGTCTACAGCTGCACCATCGAGAGCGTCCTCACTGGCTGCATCACAAAGCGAAGCGCTACAGATATTGGTGTGGACAGCCCAGTACAGCCCAGAGCTCAATGCCATCCAGGAAATGTATAATGTTTTATTTAACCTTTATTTAACTAGACAAGTCAGTTAAGAACAAAATTCTTATTTACAATGACAGTGCGCCGCTCTATGGGACTCCCAATCACGGCCGGTTGTGATACAGCCTGGAATTGAACCAGGTCTGTAGTGACACCTCTAGCACTGAGATGCAGTGCCTTAGACTGCTGCGCCACTCAGGAGCCCCAAAAGAATGGCAAGGGGTGAGGTGGTAGGACAACTGATACTGGTACACCTTTGGTGGCATGGAATGGTGTTCGGTATGCATATCATAAATGATACTGTACTGGTTGTTGTTGCCTGTTGTTATAAAGAAAATGCAGACATTTTATTTGCCAGTGGAAGGCTTGCTGGTCCAGTATGATGCAAGGGGGGGAAATGCTGTTAAGAATATAGTACTTTATTACATTTCTTTTGTCATTTAAATGATTTTTTTCTTGTCTCTCAGGGCAACACAACTACCTGTGTGCTGGGAGGAACGACTGCATCATCGATAAGATCAGAAGGAAGAACTGTCCAGCCTGCCGCTTCCGCAAGTGTCTCATGGCAGGGATGAACCTGGAAGGTACACTCTTTTACCTTGTTTTATTGTCTCATGGCAGCGATGAACCTAGAAGGTACACTCTTTTATCTTGTTTTGTTGTCTCATGGCAGGGATGAACCTGGAAGGTACACTCTTTTACCTTGTTTTATTGTCTCATGGCAGCGATGAACCTAGAAGGTACACTCTTTTATCTTGTTTTGTTGTCTCATGGCAGGGATGATTTTGATATATTAGGATCCTCATGAGTCGACGCCGATGGCGACAGCTAGTCTTACTAGAGTCTGACACATAATGGAAAATACATTACAGACAAAAGACTTTACAATTTACACACATTTAAAAACATGAACATATAGTGTATCTATCAGTTCCACATACATGTCAGTTCATACACACAACATGTAGGTCACATGTCAGTTCATACACGCAACCAGTAGGTCACATGTCAGTACGTACACGCAACCAGTAGGTCACATGTCAGTACGTACACGCAACCAGTAGGTCACATGTCAGTACGTACACGCAACCAGTAGGTCACATGTCAGTACGTACACGCAACCAGTAGGTCACATGTCAGTACGTACACGCAACCAGTAGGTCACATGTCAGTACGTACACGCAACCAGTAGGTCACATGTCAGTACGTACACGCAACCAGTAGGTCACATGTCAGTACGTACACGCAACCAGTAGGTCACATGTCAGTACGTACACGCAACCAGTAGGTCACATGTCAGTACGTACACGCAACCAGTAGGTCACATGTCAGTACGTACACGCAACCAGTAGGTCACATGTCAGTACGTACACGCAACCAGTAGGTCACATGTCAGTACGTACACGCAACCAGTAGGTCACATGTCAGTACGTACACGCAACCAGTAGGTCACATGTCAGTACGTACACGCAACCAGTAGGTCACATGTCAGTACGTACACGCAACCAGTAGGTCACATGTCAGTACGTACACGCAACCAGTAGGTCACATGTCAGTACGTACACGCAACCAGTAGGTCACATGTCAGTACGTACACGCAACCAGTAGGTCACATGTCAGTACGTACACGCAACCAGTAGGTCACATGTCAGTACGTACACGCAACCAGTAGGTCACATGTCAGTACGTACACGCAACCAGTAGGTCACATGTCAGTACGTACACGCAACCAGTAGGTCACATGTCAGTACGTACACGCAACCAGTAGGTCACATGTCAGTACGTACACGCAACCAGTAGGTCACATGTCAGTACGTACACGCAACCAGTAGGTCACATGTCAGTACGTACACGCAACCAGTAGGTCACATGTCAGTACGTACACGCAACCAGTAGGTCACATGTCAGTACGTACACGCAACCAGTAGGTCACATGCCAGTACGTACACGCAACCAGTAGGTCACATGCCAGTACGTACACGCAACCAGTAGGTCACATGCCAGTACGTACACGCAACCAGTAGGTCACATGCCAGTACGTACACGCAACCAGTAGGTCACATGCCAGTACGTACACGCAACCAGTAGGTCACATGCCAGTACGTACACGCAACCAGTAGGTCACATGCCAGTTCGTACACGCAACCAGTAGGTCACATGCCAGTTCGTACACGCAACCAGTAGGTCACATGCCAGTTCGTACACGCAACCAGTAGGTCACATGCCAGTTCGTACACGCAACCAGTAGGTCACATGGTGGAGAGGCGTTGTGAGGTGTTGCTTTATTTGTTTATGAAACCAGGTTTTACTGTTCACTTACGCTGCATATATATATTTATTTTAGATGGAAGGGAATTCCATGCATTCATGGTTCTGTATAATACTGTATGTTTACTTGAATTTGTTCTGGACCTGGGGACTGTGAAAAGACCCCTGGTGGCATGTCTGATGGGGTAAATGTGTATGTCAGTGATGTGTGTAAGTTGACTGTGCAAACAATTAGAAATTTCCAACAAATTAATGTTTCTTAGCTCGTCTGGTAGGCTTGTGTCACTGGGCAGCTCGCGGCTGTGCTTCCCTTTTGTAATCTGTAAAAGTTTGCAAGCCCTGCCACACCCGACGAGCGTCAGAGCCAGTGTAGTAGGATTCAATCTTAGTCCTGTATTGATGCTTTGCCTGTTTGATGGTTCGTTGGAGGGCATAGCGGGATTTCTTATAAGCGTCCGGGTTAGAGTCCTGCTCCTTGAAAGATGCAGCTCTAGCCTTTAGGTCAGTGCGGATGTTGCCTGTAATCCATGGCATGTATGTACGGTCACTGTGGGGACGACGTCATCGATGCACTTATTGATGAAGCCAATGAATGATGTGGTGTACTCCTCAATGCCATCGGAAGAATCCCAGAACATATTCCAGTCTGTGCTAAACAGTCCTGTAGCTTAGCGTCTGTGTCATCTGACCACTTTCTTATTGACTGGTACTTCCTGCTTTAGTTATTTGCTTGTAAGCAGGAATCAGGAGGATAGAATTGTGGTCAGATTTGCCAAATGGAGGGTGAGGGAGAGCTTTGTACGTGTCTATGTGTGTGGAGTAAAGGAGGTCTTGAGTTTTTTTTTTCTCTGGTTGCACATGTGACATGCTGGTAGAAATTAGGTCAAACAGATTTAAGTTTGCCTGCATTAAAGTCCCCGGCCACAAGGAGCACCGCTTATGGATGAGCATTTTCTTGTTTGCTCATGGCCGTATACAGCTCGTTGGGTGCGGTCTTAGTGCCAGCATCGGTTTGCGGTGGTAAATAGACGGCTGTGAAAAATATAGATAAACTCTTGATAGATTGTGTGGTCTACAGCTTATCATGAGATACTCTACCTCAGACGAGGACTACCTCAAGACTTCTTTAATATTAGACATTGCGCACAAGCTGTTATTTACAAGTAGACACAGACCCCCACCGCTTGTCTTACCGGAGGCAGCTGTTCTGTCTTGCCGATGCAGCGTAAACCCAGCCAGCTGTATGTTATCCATGTCATCGTTCAGCCATGACTTGGTGCAACACAATATAGTACAGTTTTTAATGTCCCGTTGGTAGTATAGACTTATTCAGAGCTCATCCAGTTTATTATCCAATGATCGTACGTTGGCTAATAGGACTGATGGTAGAGGCGGGTTACCCGCTCGCCGTCGGATTCTTACAAGGCACGCCGACCTAAGACCCCTATATCTCTGTCTCTTCTTCATGCAAATAACGGGGACTTGGGCCTTGTCCGGTTTCTGAAGTAAATCCTTTGCGTAAGACTTGTTAAAGAAAAAATCTTTGTCCAGTACGAGGTGAGTATTCGCTGTTCTGATATCCAGAAGCTCTTTCCGTTCATAATAGATGGTGGCAGAAACATTATAAACAAAATAAGTTACAAATAACGCGAAAAAACACACAGTAGCACAATTGGTTAAGATGAACCTGGAAGCTGAACTGTTTTACCTTGTTTTATAGTGCAGATTCTAGTTTTGATGTAAATTGGTGTACAATTCAGTCTGACTACAAGCTACTACAACCTCAAAAACCAGATACAAGTAGATATATTAGTTTGACTTGTTTTTGAGATCATGGTCACTCAATCTACCGCCTCCCTTCCTCTCTCCTTCGCCACAGCTCGTAAAACCAAGAAGCTGAACCGTTTAAAGGGGGTGCAGCAGCCCACCATGGCCGAGCTGACCCCCCGTCCTCTCCCAGAGGCCAGGTCGCTGGTCCCCAAGTCCATGCCCCAGCTCACCCCCACCATGCTGTCTCTACTAAAGGCCATCGAGCCAGACACCATCTACTCTGGCTACGACGGCACCCTGCCAGACACCTCCACACGCATCATGACCACCCTCAACAGGCTGGGGGGACGACAGGTGGTATCAGCCGTGAAGTGGGCCAAGGCCCTGCCAGGTACTACTGTCTCTAAAATACACTGTTGGAAACCTGCACAATACCTACCATAGATAGCAGTACTACAGTATCATCTGGGAAATGGAACCTTTAGTCATTTAGTGTTCTATTATCTTCCCCTGCAGGGTTCCGGGACCTTCACCTGGACGACCAGATGACTCTGCTGCAGTGTTCCTGGTTGTTCCTCATGTCCTTCGGCCTGGGCTGGAGGTCCTACCAACAGTGTGACGGGAACATGCTCTGCTTCGCTCCAGACCTCGTCATCAACCAGTATGTCTCTTTGTCTCTCTCTCTCTCTCTCTCCAGTATCTGTCTTCAATCGGTCTTAGTCTTTATCTGTCTGTCTCTCTCTAGTATCTGTCTTCAATCTGTCTTAGTCTCTGTCTGTCTGTCTGTCGCTCTCTCTCTCCAGTATGTCTTCAATCTGTCCCTGTCTCTCTCTCTGTCCAGTATCTGTCTTCAATCTGTCTTTGTCTGTTTCTCTCTCCATTATCTGTTTCTGTCTGTCTCTCCAGTATCTGTCTTTAATATGTTTTGGACTGTCTGTCTAATCCCTAACATGCCTGTCTCTCTCTCCTCATCAGGGACCGTATGAAGCTGCCCTACATGGCAGACCAGTGTGACATCATCACTAACATACCTGTCTCTCTCCTCATCAGGGACCGTATGAAGCTGCCCTACATGGCAGACTAGTGTGACATCATCACTAACATGCCTGTCTCTCTCTCCTCATCAGGGACCGTATGAAGCTGCCCTACATGGCAGATCAGTGTGACATCATCACTAACATGTCTCTCTCTCCTCATCAGGGACCGTATGAAGCTGCCCTACATGGCAGATCAGTGTGACATCATCACTAACATGTCTCTCTCTCCTCATCAGGGACCGTATGAAGCTGCCCTACATGGCAGACTAGTGTGACATCATCACTAACATGCCTGTCTCTCTCTCCTCATCAGGGACCGTATGAAGCTGCCCTACATGGCAGACCAGTGTGACATCATCACTAACATGTCTCTCTCTCCTCATCAGGGACCGTATGAAGCTGCCCTACATGGCAGACCAGTGTGAACAGATGTTGAAGATCTCCAGTGAGTTTGTCAGACTGCAGGTGTCTCATGACGAGTATCTGTGTATGAAGGTTCTGCTGCTGCTCAGCACCGGTGAGTCTCAGCCCCACGTTTACTTTGACCTTTCACACTTGAGTCCATAATAATATGCCAAACTATTTCCTGATTGATGACTGTGTGTTCCTGGGTTTTTACTGTTATTTGTTGTTGTTGATCATAGCATTGGGATGTCAAAAGAAAAGTTTCTTATTTCATCTTATTGTATTTTCGCTCTACATTTTCAACATATAATAGAAGGAGAAAGGCAGGACTTTAAAAATATATTATAAAAAAAAGATCTCACCTTTTTTTAACCAGGTAGGCTGGTTGAGAACAAGTTCTCATTTACTGGGTTATTGAACACATTTCCTGTTATGTTTCCCTTTGGTGCCAAAGGATGGTCTCGAGTAAGACACACAGAGGTTGATGTATTATGTTGTCCCGTCCCCCGCAGTGCCAAAGGATGGTCTCGAGTAAGACACACAGAGGTTGATGTATTGTGTTGTCCCGTCCCCCGCAGTGCCAAAGGATGGTCTCGAGTAAGACACACAGAGGTTGATGTATTGTGTTGTCCCGTCCCCCGCAGTGCCAAAGGATGGTCTCGAGTAAGACACACAGAGGTTGATGTATTATGTTGTCCCGTCCCCCGCAGTGCCAAAGGATGGTCTCGAGTAAGACACACAGAGGTTGATGTATTATGTTGTCCCGTCCCCCGCAGTGCCAAAGGATGGTCTCGAGTAAGACACACAGAGGTTGATGTATTATGTTGTCCCGTCCCCCGCAGTGCCAAAGGATGGTCTGAAGAGTCAGGCAGTGTTTGATGAGATCAGGATGTCCTACATCAAGGAGTTGGGGAAGGCCATCGTCAAGAGGGAGGAAAACTCCAGCCAGAACTGGCAACGCTTCTACCAGCTCACCAAGCTTCTTGACTCCATGCACGAGGTACACATTTGACTTCTTCAATTTTCTAACTTTTATTTATTTATTTTTCGTATATTTGTTATCATTTATATTATCATCATTATTATTATTGTAGGCCTATTTAATCATCTAAACCAGTTATTTAAATATGCAAAAATGTTTTGTTTCATTTTGTTGAGACATTTTCGTTGGCTAAATTAAGTTCTTTCTTTTTAATTTTGTGGTCCATATTTAGTTTAACCTCTAACGAGTCACAAACCCGGATCCGGGATCCCCCCCATCAAAAAAGCTGACTAGCATAGCCTAGCCTAAAGCCACAGGGATATCATATAATAAAATGTTCATGAAATCACAAGTCCAAGACACCAAATGAAAGATACACATCTTGTGAATCCAGCCATCATTTCTGATTTTTTAAATGTTTTACAGGGAAGACACAATATGTATTTCTATTAGCTAACCACCATAGCAAAAGACACAACTTTTTTTTCCCACCATTTTTTTCCTGCATAGGTAGCTATCACAAATTCGACCAAATAAAGATATAAATAGTCACTAACCAAGAAACAACTTCATCAGATGACAGTCTGATAACATATTTATTGTATAGCATATGTTTTGTTCGAAAAATGTGCATATTTCAGGTATAAATCATAGTTTTACATTGCAGCCACCATCACAACTCTCACCAAAGCAACTAGAATAACTACAGAGAGCAACGTGAATTACCTAAATACTCATCATAAAACATTTATGAAAAATACACAGCGTACAGCAAATGAAAGACAAAGATCTTGTGAATCCAGCCAATATTTCAGATTCTTTAAGTGTTTTACAGCGAAAACACAATATAGCATTATATTAGCTTACTACAATAGCCAACCACACAGCAGCATTGATTCATGCACGTTAGCGATAGCGAATAAACCAGCAAAAGATATTAAATTTTTCACTAACCTTCTCAAAACTTCATCAGATGACAGTCCTATAACATCATATTACACAATACATATATTGTTTGTTCGAAAATGTGCATATTTAGCGGCACAAATCGTGGTTATACAATGAGAATAGTAGCCAAGCTGCCAACAAAATGTCGGGAGAAATCTTGGGAGAGGCACCTAATCTAATCAATAACTAATCATAAACTTGACTAAAAAATACAGGTTGGACAGCAAATAAAAGATACATTAGTTCTTAATGCAACCGCTGTGTTAGATTTTTAAAATTAACGTTACTACGACATACAGCGTGCGTTAAAGCGAGACCGCACCGAAATTAATGGCGGAATAGTAGTTTTACATTTTTCAACAGAACAACGAATTAACATCATAAATAGTTCTTACTTTTTGATGAGCTTCCATCAGAATCTTGTGCAAGTGGTCCTTTGTCCAGAATCATCGTTGCTCGGTTGTAGATTGACGTCTTCAACTTAGGAATTAGCAGCAAACATTAGCTATGTGGCCCAGACGTGTCCAACTCTTCATAACGCAGCACAAAGAAATATCCGAAAATCGCAATATACTGATATAAACTGATATAACTCGGTTTAAAATAACTACATTATGATGTCTTTAACACCTATATCGAATAAAATCAGAGCCGGATATATCTAAGGCCTATAACGAGAGCTTTTCAGAATGCCATCCTGAGGTCTGTCTTGCGCCATGACGAACGTTGAAAAGAGTGCACCCCACGTTCCAAGACCCTTTATATGGCCTCAGATCTGCCTAGCAACACCATTCCAATTCTCACTGCTTACTGACATCTAGGGGAAATCGTATGCAGTGCATGTCGACTCATAGATTACATGCAAATTAATAAACTGACCCTGGAACAGAGTGCCCGATTTCAGATTTCTCACTTCCTGACAGGAAGTTAGCTGCAACTTGAGTTCTGTTTTACTCACAGATATAATTCAAACGGTTTTAGAAACTAGAGAGTGTTTTCTATCCAATAGTAATAATAATATGCATATTGTACGAGCAAGAATTGAGTACGAGGCAGTTTAATTTGGGAACTAATTTTTACAAAGTGAAAACAGCGCCCCCATATTGACAAGAAGTTTTAAGATAGGTTAAAACTAGGTCTGTTGTAAAATAAATAGCATTAGCCTATTGCTGTCCTTTGTTGAGTAGGCCTACGGTAGGGACTCATCTGTTGTTGGTAAATGCTGCAATATAGGTCTGTTCAAGGTTTAAACCAGTTCTTTAAATATGCAACAACTGTTTTGTTTCCTTCTGTTGAGCCATTTTCTTTGGTCAAATTAAGTTCCAACTTTATTGTTTCGTCTGCCACAATATAATACAGCTACCGGTAGTCTCAGGGCTACTCGCACTCAAACCATGAAAATGGAAAAAACAAGAGGATGAGGACGAGATGCAAAACTTAGTTTAATGACGCAACATGATAACCTGTTTGTATTTTCCCTATAAACAATGACTTACTATTTGGCTATTATACGGTTTACTATGGCTATTATTAGGTTTAGCTACTGCAGGCCTATGAAGGCAGAAAATGTTTTAGTCCTAACAGAGTTATTGCTTTAATCTAACAATATAACACTTCTCTTTATAAAAATTGACGAATTAGCCTCCTCCTGTACGCCTATCTGTATAGCTGTATATCAAATCTAATTTTTATTTGTCACATGCGCTGAATACAACAGGTTTAGACCTTACCGTGAAATGCTTACTTACAAGCCCTTAACCAACAATGCAGTTTTAAGAAAAATAATAGCTAAGAAAATATTTACTAAATACACTCAAAAAAAAATATATATATACCATAAAAAAACAATAGCGAGGCTATATACAGGGGGTACCGGTACAGAGTCAATGAGGAGGCACCGGTACTGAGTCAATGTGCGGGCTATATACAGGGGGTACCGGTACGGAGTCAATGTGGAGGCTATATACAGGGGGTACCGGTACGGAGTCAATGTGGAGGCTATATACAGGGGGTACCGGTACGGAGTCAATGTGGAGGCTATATACAGGGGGTACCGGTACGGAGTCAATGTGGAGGCTATATACAGGGGGTACCGGTACGGAGTCAATGTGGAGGCTATATACAGGGGGTACCGGTACTGAGTCAATGTGGAGGCTATATACAGGGAGTACCGGCACAGAGTCAATGTGGAGGCTATATACAGGGGGTACCGGTACGGAGTCAATGTGGAGGCTATATACAGGGGGTACCGGTACTGAGTCAATGTGGAGGCTATATACAGGGAGTACCGGCACAGAGTCAATGTGGAGGCTATATACAGGGGGTACCGGTACGGAGTCAATGTGGAGGCTATATACAGGGGGTACCGGTACGGAGTCAATGTGGAGGCTATATACAGGGGGTACCGGTACGGAGTCAATGTGGAGGCTATATACAGGGGGTACCGGTACGGAGTCAATGTGGAGGCTATATACAGGGGGTACCGGTACGGAGTCAATGTGGAGGCTATATACAGGGGGTACCGGTACGGAGTCAATGTGGAGGCTATATACAGGGGGTACCGGTACAGAGTCAATGTGGAGGCTATATACAGGGGGTACCGGTACTGAGTCAATGTGCGGGGGTACAGGTTAGTCAAGGTAATTTGTACATGTAGGTAGAGTGACCATGTATAGGTAACAAACAGCGAGTTTTGAAAATCTATGGCAAGACCCTGAAAATGGTTGTCTAGCAATGATCAACAACCAATTTGACAGAGCTTGAAGCATTTTGAAAAGAATAATGGGCAAATGTTACACAATTCAGGTGTGGAAAGCTCTTAGAGACCCAGAAAGACACACAGCTGTAATCGCTGCCGCAGGTGCTTCTACAAAGTATTGACTCAGGGGTGTGAGTACTTATGTAAATTAGATATTTCTGTATTTAATTTTCAATACATTTGCAAACATTTCTCGATTTTTTTTTTTCACTATGTCATTATGGGGTATTGTGTGAAGATGGGTGAGAAAAATAATTTCTGAAAGCACTGTACAAAGAAATTAATGTCGATGTCGGGAAGCATGGCTCTGTCACTTTAGGGCTGGCCTAAGCTTCTCTTCCTTTATATATATAATAAAAAAAAATATATATTAATACACTATATATACTAAAGTATGTGAACACCTCTTCACATTAGTTGATTCGACTATTTCAGTCACACTCGTTGCTGAAGGGTGCATACAATCGAGCACAGGGCCATGCAATCTCCGTAGACAAATATTGGCAGTAGAATAGCCTTACTGAAGAGCTCAGTGACTTTCAACGTGGCACCGTCATAGGATGCCACCTTTCCAACAAGTCAGTTTGTCAAATTTCTGCCCTGCTAGAGCTGCCCCGCTCAACCGTAAGTGGTGTTATTGTGAAGTGGAAACGTCTAGGAGTAACAATGGCTCAGCCATGAAGTGGTAGGCCACACAAGCTCACAGAATGAGACCACCGAGTGTTGAAGCATCTTGCGTGTAACAAATCTTATGTCCTTGGTTGCAACACTCACTACCGAGTTCCAAACTGTCTCTGGAAGCAACGTCAGCACAAGAACTGTTTGAATAGAACAGCTATTGTTCAGCCTGCAGTAGCAGCTAATGTGTGGTGTTCAATGTAGGCCTACATTCCATGAGACTTTGGGAAAGATCATGCAGGGCTTGACATTCACTTGTTTATCCACTTGTCCTTCAGACAAGAAGGTGACTGAACATTTGTTTTTTTGCAATAAACCACTTTACAAAATAAAATTCATTATTATTCCCATACCATTTTTACAGAGAATCAGACAAATTATGCTACCCTATGCCTATTGGCTACTTAACTTATTCAAACCTGTCTCAAAAACACTGCCCCTTTAAGACATAACAAAAAAAAATGCTGGCTCCTGGTGGTCTGTAGCTCAATGCTGCCTCCTGGTGGTCTGGAGCTCAATGCTGCCTCCTGGTGGTCTGGAGCTCAATGCTGCCTCCTGGTGGTCTGGAGCTCAATGCTGCCTCCTGGTGGTCTGGAGCTCAATGCTGCCTCCTGGTGGTCTGGAGCTCAGTACATATGAGATTCATGTTTCAGTTTCTGTACACTTGGCATACAGCTGCAGTGGCTTGCGAAAGTATTCACCCCATTGGCATTTTTCCTATTTTGTTGCCTTAACCTGTAATTAAAATGGATTTTTGGGGGGTTCGTGTCATTTGATGTACACATGCCTACCACTTTGAAGATGCTAAATATTTTTTCTTGTGAAACAAACAAGAAATAAGACAAAAAAAACTGAAACCTCGCATGCATAACTATTCCCCCCCCCCCCCCCCCCAAAGTTAATACTTTGTAGAGCCACTTTTTGCAGCAATTACAGCTGCAAGTCTCTTGGGGTATGTCTCTCTATAAGCTTGGCACATCTAGCCACTGGGATTTTTGCCCATTCTTCAAGGCAAAACTGCTCCAGCTCCTTCAAGTTGGATGGGTTCCGCTGGTGTACAGCAATCTTTAAGTCATACCACAGAGTCTCAATTGGATTGAGGTCTGGGCTTTGACTAGGCCATTCCAAGACATTTAAATGTTTCCCCTTAAACCACTCAGTGTTTTATTAGCAGCATGCTTATGGTCATTGTCCTGCTGGAAGGTGAACCTCCGTCCCGGTCTCAAATCTCTGGAAGACTGAAACAGGTTTCCCTCAAGAATTTCCCTGTATTTAGCGCCATCCATCATTCCTTAAATTCTGACCAGTTTCCCAGTCCCTGCCAATGGAACAAACATCCCCACAGCATGATGCTGCCACCACCATGCTTCACTGTGGGGATGTTGTTCTCGGGGTGATGAGAGGTGTTGGGTTTGCTCCAGACATTGCATTTTCCTTGATGGCCAAAAAGCTCAATTTTAGTCTCATCTGGCCAGAGTACCTTCTTCCATATGTTTGAGGAGTCTCCCACATGCCTTTTGGCAAACACCGAACATGTTTGCTTAATTTTTTTTGCCCACTCTTCCGTAAAGCAGCCCAGCTCCATGGAGTGTACGGCTTAAAGTGGTCCTATGGACAGATACTCCAATCTCCGCTGTGGAGCTTTGCAGCTCCTTCAGGGTTATCTTTGGTCTCTTTGTTGCCGCTCTGATTAATGCCCTCGCCTGGTCCATGAGTTTTGGTGGGTGGCCCTCTCTTGGCAGGTTTGTTGTGGTGCCATATTATTTCCATTAAAAAAAATAATGGATTTAATGGTGCTCAAAGTTCAAAGTTTCTGATATTTTTTTATAACCCAACCCTGATCGGTACTTCTCCACAACTTTGTCCCTGACCTGTTTGGAGAGCTCCTTGGTCTTCATGGTGCCGCTTGCTTGGTGGTGCCCATTGCTCAGTGGTGTTGGAGACTCTGGGGCCTTTCAGAACAGGTGTATATATACTGAGATCATGTGACAGATCATGTGACACTTAGATTGCACACAGGTGCACACTATATACACTGCTCAAAAAAATAAAGGGAACACTTAAACAACACAATGTAACTCCAAGTCAATCACACTTCTGTGAAATCAAACTGTCCACTTAGGAAGCAACACTGATTGACAATAAATTTCACATGCTGTTGTGCAAATGGAATAGACAAAAGGTGGAAATTATAGGCAATTAGCAAGACACCCCCAATAAAGGAGTGATTCTGCAGGTGGGGACCACAGACCACTTCTCAGTTCCTATGCTTCCTGGCTGATGTTTTGGTCACTTTTGAATGCTGGCGGTGCTTTCACTCTAGTGGTAGCATGAGACGGAGTCTACAACCCACACAAGTGGCTCAGGTAGTGCAGCTCATCCAGGATGGCACATCAATGCGAGCTGTGGCAAAAAGGTTTGCTGTGTCTGTCAGCGTAGTGTCCAGAGCATGGAGGCGCTACCAGGAGACAGGCCAGTACGTCAGGAGACGTGGAGGAGGCCGTAGGAGGGCAACAACCCAGCAGCAGGACCGCTACCTCCGCCTTTGTGCAAGGAGGGGCACTGCCAGAGCCCTGCAAAATGACCTCCAACAGGCCACAAATGTGCATGTGTCAGCATATGGTCTCACAAGGGCTCTGAGGATCTCATCTCGGTACCTAATGGCAGTCAGGCTACCTCTGGCGAGCACATGGAGGGCTGTGCGGCCCCACAAAGAAATGCCACCCCACACCATGACTGACCCACCGCCAAACCAGTCATGCTGGAGGATGTTGCAGGCAGCAGAACGTTCTCCACGGCGTCTCCAGACTCTGTCACGTCTGTCACATGTGCTCATGTGCTCAGTGTGAACCTGCTTTCATCTGTGAAGAGCACAGGGCGCCAGTGGCGAATTTGCCAATCTTGGTGTTCTCTGGCAAATGCCAAACGTCCTGCACGGTGTTGGGCTGTAAGCACAACCCCCACCTGTGGACGTCGGGCCCTCATACCACCCTCATGGAGTCTGTTTCTGACCGTTTGAGCAGACACATGCACATTTGTGGCCTGCTGGAGGTCATTTTGCAGGGCTCTGGCAGTGCCCCTCCTTGCACAAAGGCGGAGGTAGCGGTCCTGCTGCTGGGTTGTTGCCCTCCTACGGCCTCCTCCACGTCTCCTGATGTACTGGCCTGTCTCCTGGTAGCGCCTCCATGCTCTGGACACTACGCTGACAGACACAGCAAACCTTCTTGCCACAGCTCGCATTGATGTGCCATCCTGGATGAGCTGCACTACCTGAGCCACTTGTGTGGGTTGTAGACTCCGTCTCATGCTACCACTAGAGTGAAAGCACCGCCAGCATTCAAAAGTGACCAAAACATCAGCCAGGAAGCATAGGAACTGAGAAGTGGTCTGTGGTCCCCACCTGCAGAATCACTCCTTTATTGGGGGTGTCTTGCTAATTGCCTATAATTTCCACCTTTTGTCTATTCCATTTGCACAACAGCAAGTGAAATTTATTGTCAATCAGTGTTGCTTCCTAAGTGGACAGTTTGATTTCACAGAAGTGTGATTGACTTGGAGTTACATTGTGTTGTTTAAGTGTTCCCTTTATTTTTTTGAGCAGTGTATATATAGGATTCATGTTTCTGTACACATGGCATACAGCTAGAAATGAGATTCATGTAGGAGTATGAGTGGGTTGTGAACAATGATATGAGAAACGGTGACAATAATTTTGCAGATGTTGGGACACGATGTGTTGTGTGTGCTCCTGTCCTTATTCTAGCCATGTTTGTTTTAGTGTCTCTGTTTTGTTTTCAATCTACACTAAGAACATTTCTGTGACCAACAGACAGTAAATAAACATGTCAAATGTGCTCCTTTCCCTTTAGATGGTTGGTGAGCTGCTGGACTTCTGCTTCTACACGTTCGTCAACAAGTCTCTGTCAGTGGAGTTCCCAGAGATGTTAGCAGAGATCATCAGCAACCAGTTACCAAAATTCAAAGCCGGGAGCGTCAAGCCACTCCTCTTCCACCAGAAATGACTGTGTGGTGCCACCGCCACTGGCCGTGTCCACCACCGAGACACAATGCCTTAAAATCCCCTCACCTTCCCCTGAACGAGGGAGACGGGGAAGAAGAGAGGCTGTTTTGGGAGAAATGATACAATGTACAGGGGTTTGCTGATTTGGGGATGAAACAAGCGCCATCGAGGAGGAAGGAGAGATTTGTCAAGAGGCAGAAGACGAGACGGAGAGAGCAGAGGATTTTTGTTTTGTTTAACATCAATGGTCTATGATCCAGTTAATAGAATAAATGTTTTCATAAGTTTAAGTATAATCAAGGATTGAACTTAACTAACCCTTTGTGTTTTCTCAGGTGTATGACCCGCAGAACTTAACAATATCTAGATTAAGCAAGTATCTATGTACAGATTATTAAGATGATGATGTCTACGTTTCTGCTGCCACAGTATATACAGTTTATTATACAGGTCATTTCTTACCTCAGCAAAGGTAACACTATAACTGTCTTGTACTGTTATTCAACAGGTTAACCCACTGTGTATTCCTCTACCTGCTGTTGTTTTTAGGACGTTGTAACAGAGTTGATTATCAAATCACATGACGTTTTGTTTTCTTCGTAACTGTCATTTTCCAAAGCATGTTGCATTGCTTTTTTAAAATTTTTAAGTCGGGCGTAACATGATGAAATTGTTTTATACAATGAAAGCATACCGTTCACAGATCTATCTTTGTCTACATTAAGCTACCTACTGGCTGCCAGGTTCACCGTCGATCAGAAAAAAGGGGGGGGGGAAAAGTGCCTTTTTAGCTTGAAGTCTGATTTTAGCCATTCTCTCTCTGACTGTCCGAGGATAGATATTCTTCTTTCACCATCATGGTTGACCCTCAGTGTATCTGATTGTTTTGTTTCTATTACATGCAGTTGCAGTCAGTTTTCCTTTTTTAAATGGCAGCCGTGTTAGTCTGTTGCAGCTCAGTTATGGCTCCTCAGTGTAAACGATAACAATAAGATCAGTAGATTTAAACAATACTCCCAATCTGCATACAGTATTCACCTGATCTCTTGTACACGTCTTATTTTTAAATACTATTTTAGTACAATGACACCCCTACCATTTATGAGATAATGTGAAAGTACATAGTAAAGAACATGGCTTTAACTATTGGATGTTTGTAAAAGGAAGCTATTAATTGTCACCTTTTGAACTTATTTTTGTCAGCAAAAGTACTTTTGTCCATCGATGAACTAATACCGTCTTCCTGCTGCTTTTGTTTTAACTCTTGTTTTGCTAGTCGTTTTTTTTGCCCATTTGTCATTATTGGAATGTGCCGGAGAGAGCGATGCGTCAGCCAATCAAAAATGGAGAGTGCAGATTCCACTTTTTTTTTTGTGTCGACAGCCCCAAAACCAGAAGAGCTGGTTGCTATGGTTTCCACTCAGATTTGATGGGAAAATGGCTGTTCTTGAATTTAGTTCTACAGTAGTTCTTGGTCTCTTAAGGAAAATATAAATAGTAACAGTCCAAGTCAGAGGGTCCAGTATTGACCCTCTATATGCTGGTTTCTGTATGAACACACTGGTGTTTGAATGGATAGTAGAGTGGTGTGTGTGAATGAAACATGGGTAACTTGTCATTATTAATCCTTATAGCGCTTACATTCTGGCAACAGTGAAATATCACTGACATATCAGACAATTTGACAACTTGATGAGATGAAAACCAGCAATACACAGGGGGTTCTGGAGAACTGACACTGCTGGACCCTGGTCTAGGACAACCTGCTGCTCACTCAACAACCCCTTACCCACCTAGGCATCTTGCTTACAACATCTCAGCTCTTATTGTTCCTCTCTGTGTGTGTGTGTGTGTGTGACACAAAAAGTTTTCCAGTAAAGCACTTAGTACTAACATCCTTCTCTGTCATCTGGTTTCTCACTCAAACTGTGAGCACGTCACAAATGACTCCCTGTTCCCTTTGTAGTGTGTTACTTTTGACCAGGGCAAGGCTCTGGTCCAAAGTAGTGCACAGAATAGGGAATAGGGTGCTATTTTAGACATAGTCTGTAGCTTAATGGATGAGGAGGGGAAGAGACATAAACCAGGAGACATTTGGCCCGGCAACAGAGGACTGGGGTTTCCCACCCCATGCTCTAAGGGGAAATTGTTTTCTTCTAAAAACATGTTTTCATTGTGATGTAATTGTATGGTGTTGTCACATTCCGTACATTTGAGGGGAATTTGTGAGAATTGTTAACCCGAGACCTGAAGCCATTTTTGAAAAGGTGGGATGTGTTCTAACTTACCTAACCTGCATTAAAAAATGCAACGCTAGTTATTTGTTTGCTGTCATTGGTCTATTTACATGTTGGAAAACTGACATCTCTTATTTTCTGATTTTCATACACTATGCCAACATCTAATAAGAAGCTATACATTAGTGATTTTTAAGAACAACTATACCATACTCAGGTTGTTGTCATTGGTTAAAAGTGGTCATCTTATGTTCACTGATGGAACTGTTTAAAACCAAAAACTTGTACGTTTTGATTCCCAGAGTGAGTTTTTCTGACAATTAACAGTCAGGTTAAATAAAAGCTCACCTGGCCGTTCAGGTACGTTACTTTCATGCATACTGGACATGCCAAAGTCATTTGATTTTTCTCACTACATGATTAACCATTGTTAACTTCCCAATCTATCCTAAAGGAAAACATTTATTTTCAAAAGTAGTTCAATAAAATTAAATGAATTCTCCCCATCTAAACTGCTTGTGGATTTCCTATGGGTTACTTTCACATTCAGTGTGGCTATAAATAATTCTCTGCTGTTGCCTTTCATATAACTGGTATGAAACCACAAACTACTCACCTCCCCTTATCCCAACATGTATTGGTCTCTGTGGAATTGTATTATGCAGTACATTTTTTACAAGAAAATCTGAAAATATGCAAATATAAATGACAAATACCTGAGTTACATGTGTTGCTCTAAACAGAGATTATAGACATATACTGTCATTTTCTTTTTTTCTTTTCCAATATAAGCTATTTTAGACAGAAAATGTTCACTTTAGTGAATGAACTCTGCAGGACAGATTTTCAGGAAAACTTTCAAGTGTCAATATATACCATTTTATTTAGATAGCACAGTTCCAGTATATTAGATTTTCTACCGGGTGGCCAAAGCAAATCCAGACTCAAAGTTTCCCTGTAGTTTTAGTAGCTCTTGGAACGACAGACGTACAGGACTGTCGTATAACACATTTTATATTTCTTTTGTGTGTCTTTGGTCAAATGTTGTGTGTTAATATTAGGAATATAGTCGTCAGTCAAAAAACTTCACACAAACTGTTTGTGAAAGTTAATCAACCAGCTTGAACCTGACAATTTGCACTACCCCAAATATTATTTTGAAATTCTATTTTGTATAAAACAGACGTTAACTTTTGAAACGTATTATCAAGGGCAGATTGAAGATGATGATTCACTGGTATATGCTTTTCTTTGAAGATGACTTGTTTAGCTTATACACTATTTTAATTATGTACATATAACCCAGTGTAAAGAAAAACAATGTGTTGTTTCTCCCACAAATAATAGTCGTTTTCTATATCCTCTGTATTATTGCTCATCTGTAGTAGGTCATGTTGATGCTTTTCCTGCCATTAAATGTTGAACTACGTCTTCGTTGTGTGTGGTACCTTTTCAAAACAAGAAATTGTATGCAGATTGATCATGTTTAACTCACTTTATCTGAACAATGAAAAAAGTCACCTTGTCAGATATACTTTTAATAATCACATTATTACGATAAGCACTGGTTCATCCAATAAAGAGGCTTTTCCTTTCTGGGGCTTATTGGTTAGGTTTGTAACATTTTATTATTTTTTAACCTTTATTTAACTAGACAAGTCAGTTAAGAGCAAGTTCTTATTTACAATGACGGCCTACACCGGCCAAACCCGGACAACACTGGGCCAATTGTGCGTCGCCCAATGGCACTCCCAATCACGGCCGGTTGTGATACAGCCTGGATTTGAACCAGGGTGTCTGTAGTGACGCCTTAGACCGCCGCACCACTCGGGAGCCCAAGGACTAGATCAAATGATTTCCTTGGCTGCCAGGAGACCTATTCTAGTTAATGGAAATGGACGTTGAATGTCTTGGCACTGAAAGAAGCTCCTACACCAACCTCCACTTTCATGTCAGTCTAATATTGCTACTGCTAGTCTCTTGGTCTCAGCATTTCAACACAGAATTTCTATGACCACACTTGATGCCCCAAAGCCAGTGATAATGTTGGGAGAAAATAGCTTGTTGTTCCTTATTGAGGCCCCATAGGCTGATCCCAGATATGTTTGTACTGTTTGGCCAACTCCTATGGTTGTGTGCATACCAAACATTTTTCCATGGCAAGATGGCACAAACAGATCTTGGACCAGGCTACAAGGCTGTAGCTCTGCCAGATTCCAGATCTTGGACCTAGCTACAAGGCTGTAGCCCCTACACCAGATTCCCGATGGTCTCTATAGTGAGACTGTTGTAGAGGGTTTTCTGGATGGACAGTTGACTGACCCTGATGGCACGCAAACTCTCAAGTCATATCCTGGTTGTCAAGGGAGATTGGCTCCCACCTCAGGAATGTCACAACGTGGCCCTTTTGGGTGCATATTGTGACCCCCCCTCTCTCACTCTCCCACATCAGGTTTTACAATGGTCATAAATTCCTGGTAGAAACTCTCAGTATGGAGGGAGAGAGCCTATGGGAAACAAAGACATTCTCCTTGCCAAAACTCCTAATCCCCAAAATGGGAGAATTAAACAATACTTCTATTTTTGAGAATGTGGGAATGGTCTGTGGACACTTAAGGGACAATCATGTCGAGTGTGTTTCATTTGGTGATCTCATGAAGGACAGGAAACACACATTACTGTGTCTCAATATTTGGGTTTGCATCTAAATGTGGTATAAAATATCTAATTGATATATTGTTTAGATATAAAGTTTTAACTAGTCAGTGGCCATGCCCCCGTGATCTCTAGTGGACAAACCAGAGGCTCTCAGTCGACTGACTATCCAGCAGAGGGACTGGCAATCACAGAGAGGGACAACAAAGGCAGACACTCGTAAATATGTAAAACTGCAATTTATTTTCGAATTAGCGGGTTTTCATGTTCAAAGTATTAGCAATTTCTATGTATGTAGTGAATCCATTCTGAGTTTCCCGTTCTTGAACTGCCCCACCCCTTTCCTTTGTCTACCAAGCTGTCATATCGGTTTCGTACGCTAGCGACTTTTTCGTTGTATCATGTAGTAACCAATGTATGACCTATTGTGTGTGTGTATTTAATTCTGTGATTGATTAAGTTAGTAAGTAAATAAATAATTAAGCCAATTTGTATATCGCTGATTCATGATTCTATGCTAGGGTTCCTGCAGATATCCAAGGTTTTGCGACGTTCAGTAATGAGACTGATGAGGTAAAATTAATCAATAAGTGGCTGCTTTGATGAGATATGAAAATATCAGGAAATTGACACTATATAAACAACATGTTGCCGTGGTGCCCCGACTTCCTAGTTAATTAAAGTTACATGATTAGTTTAATCACGTAACTAAATTACACATAGAGAATTGATTTGATAATATACAGTCTTCACATTTAATGATAGTCAATGACACGACAGGAATGTGTATCCTACTTACTGGTTCCCAAATGACTTTGTCTTGCCAATGTTGTCCTAAATGTACTTTGTAAGGGTGTAGTGTTTGTTTGATTAATTTGTTTAAGGGTTCCATTCAATTAAGTATTATTTATTATTGTTGTAGGCTACACAACAGTATGGTGAAAGATGAGGCCCCCAAGGATTCCTGTGGACTGGGATGGATAATTTTACCTTATAGCCTAGTAGCCATGGTTTCTCTTGTTAGAATAGGTTTAAATGAAACATTCATTTATTTGCTCAGATTAGTCTCATTGCGATTCAAATCTCTTTGGATAAAGAGGCGAGAGCCTGTATTCTCTCACAGCAGGAGTGGTAATCTCAGATCACTTTAGCCTTTTCAAATCAAATCAAATTTTATTAGTCACATGCTCCAAATAGAACAGGTCCATTTCACCTTACAGTGAAATGCTTACTTACGAGCCCCTAATCAACAATACAGTTTCAAAAAATATGGATAAGAATAAGAGATAAAAGTAACAAGTAATTAAAGAGCAGCAGTACAAATATAACAATATATACAGGGGGGGGGTGCCGGTACAGAGTCAATGTGTGGGGGCACCGGTTAGTTGAGGTAGTATGTACATGTAGGTAGAGTTAATTAAAGTGACTATAAATAGATGACAACAGAGAGTGGCAGTGGTGTGGAGAGGGGAGGGGGGCAATGCAAATAGTTTGGGTAGCCATTTGATTAGATGTTCAGGAGTCTTATGGCTTGGGGGGTAGAAGCTGTTTAGAAGCCTCTTGGACCTAGACTTGGCGCTCCGGTACCGTGTGGTAGCAGAGAGCACAGTCTATGACTAGGGTGGCTGGAGTCTATGACCATTTTTAGGGCCTTCCCCTGACACCGCCTGGTATAGAGGTCCTGGATGGCAGGAAGCTTAGCCCCAGTGATGTACTGGGCCGTTCGCACTACCCTCTGTAGTGCCTTGCAGTCAGAGGCCGAGCAGTTGCCATACCAGGCAGTGATGCAACCAGTCAGGATGCTCTCGATGGTGCAGCTGTAGAACCTTTTGAGGATCTGAGGACCCATACCAAATCTTTTCAGTCTCCTGAGGGGGAATAGGTTTTGTCGTGCTCGTGTAACGGATGTGAAATGGCTAGCTAGTTAGCGGGTACGCGCTACTAGCGTTTCAATCAGTTACGTCACTTGCTCTGAAACCTACAAGTAGTGTTGCCCCTTGCTCTGCAAGGGCCGCGGCTTTTGTGGAGCGATGGGTAACGACGCTTGTTGTTGATGTGTGCAGAGGGTCCCTGGTTCGCGCCCGTGTCGGGGCGAGGGGACGGTTTAAAGTTATACTGTTACATTGATGCTGTTGACCCGGATCACTGGTTGCTGCGGAAAAGGAGGAGGTTGAAAGGGGGGTGAGTGTAACGGATGTGAAATGGCTAGCTAGTTAGCGGGTACGCGCTAGTAGCGTTTCAATCAGTTACGTCACTTGCTCTGAAACCTATTAGTAGTGTTGCCCCTTGCTCTGCAAGGGCCGCGGTCTTTGTGGAGCGATGGGTAACGATGCTTCGTGGGCGACCGTTGTTGATGTGTGCAGAGGGTCCCTGGTTCGCGCCCGGGTCGGGGCGAGGGGACGTACTAAAGTTATACTGTAACATTGATGCTGTTGACCCGGATCACTGGTTGCTGCGGAAAAGGAGGAGGTTGAAAGGGGGGTGAGTGTAACGGATGTGAAATGGCTAGCTAGTTAGCGGGTACGCGCTACTAGCGTTTCAATCAGTTACGTCACTTGCTCTGAAACCTACAAGTAGTGTTGCCCCTTGCTCTGCAAGGGCCGCGGCTTTTGTGGAGCGATGGGTAACGACGCTTGTTGTTGATGTGTGCAGAGGGTCCCTGGTTCGCGCCCGTGTCGGGGCGAGGGGACGGTTTAAAGTTATACTGTTACACTCGCTTTACGACTGTCATGGTGTGCTTGGACCATGTTAGTTTGTTGGTGATGTGGACACCGAGGAACTTGAAGCTCTCAACCTGCTCCACTGCAGCACCGTCAATGCGAATAGTGGCGTGCTCGGTCCTCTTTTTCCTGTAGTCCACAATCATCTCCTTTGTCTTGAGAGATCATAATGAATAACATCATAGGGACAGGAGGGACCTGATCCTAGATCAACACTCTTACTCTGATGCTTCATGAATAGTTTACAGGCCCTGGTCCAAGATCACAGGAACTGCCAGCAGGTGTATGTGAAACAGGTGTCACTGTTGTATCCTAATAGTGTGTTTCTAATTTTAATCCTCCACATCCTACGAAAAAATGTAGGCTACATGTACGGGACCTCTTTGGTGGTCAGTGCTCTGCTCCCCCGCGACCAAAACGCGCGTGACCACAGATCATTGTTACTTCTACGGGTGACTATAAAGTCCAAACATGTTCCTGTTTGCCATCAAACGGCGATTTTACTAACGGGTTGTTTTCGTTCTTGCCGCAGAGCGCGCATCAGGTGGTTATTCTCAGGTGGTCTTGACCCACCGTCGCTATTTTAATTTAGAGCTTATCCAAAAATGACGGATGCAGAAATAACGTTTTTACCGGTGGGGCAGGATAATGAGCGATTCGGAAGTAACCTGCTCGACAATAAAAAGCTGACCCGCCTATACTGCATGAATGGCGGACATCATCTGCAGATTCTCCCGGATGGGACCGTGGAAGGCAAGAGGGACGAGAATGACATTCACAGTAAAAACAGAAATACTACAATATTTCAGTGGATTTTGTTTATCAAATGAACAAAAATACTACTGTATGTAAATAATACAAACATCTGTTATTAATTCGGCTATTATTTAGTTTATTGAACTGTTCATCCAATCAAGAAGTTTGTATTTATCTGCATAATTAACTTTATATTCAACTGTAATACATTTATGTTGATGCATGCTCTAATTGTTTGCAAAAGTTCACAATCGACCTAAAATAATGGACATTTCCAGGCTGTTAAACTTCAGTAAAGATAATCGTCAGTCTCCCACACTGTAATAATGTCCCATAATAATTGTATGGTTCAATATCAAGGACAGTGTCATGATCGGAATGTGTGGGATATATTTAGACTGTAACAACACAGCTGTTTATGCGCTGTCTGAAAATATGCTGACAAAGATCTTCACTTCAGAAATACTCGTGCAGATTTGCAGACAATGTTATTAGTAATCTGTTACAGTTATTAAACGCTTCCAGTTGGATAGCATCTAGCATTCATACTGAGGCTATTGAGATGACCGTTTTCTCAAAGCAAAGTCTCTGAATGTTGCATAATGACATGATAACCAAACCGCGACAACAACAAAGGTAGCTAACCCCAGTGTTTGAAATAGTAACCAAATTCCAGCATGCTTGTCTATGTCACTTTATTTCGGTGTGTCCTTCTAGTTTGTGTCTATTTGTTATCGTGTGGAATTTTATTTTTAAGCATGGTTGGAATGCTTGTCTTGAACTTATTTTGTTAGTTTGTCCTCCTGTGTGTGGGGGCTCTGTCTTTGTCAATCTGACGTTGCCTTGTACCCTTTCCTTGCCTTAGCGGTCCTGAGGGTGAAATCTGTGGACCACGGTGTGGTTGTCATCCAGGGGACAGAGGCAGGACGCTACTTGGCCATGAGCAATGAAGGAAAGCTATACAGTTCAGTGAGTATTAAACTGCCTGTATGACTCCATTGTCATGGTGACCTCTTCACCCTCCCTAACTAACCTGTATGACTCCATTGTCATGGTGACCTCTTCACCCTCCCTAACTAACCTGTATGACTCCATTGTCATGGTGACCTCTTCACCCTCCCTAACTAACCTGTATGACTCCATTGTCATGGTGACCTCTTCACCCTCCCTAACTAACCTGTATGACTCCATTGTCATGGTGACCTCTTCACCCTCCCTAACTAACCTGTATGACTCCATTGTCATGGTGACCTCTTCACCCTCCCTAACTAACCTGTATGACTCCATTGTCATGGTGACCTCTTCACCCTCCCTAACTAACCTGTATGACTCCATTGTCATGGTGACCTCTTCACCCTCCCTAACTAACCTGTATGACTCCATTGTCATGGTGACCTCTTCACCCTCCCTAACTAACCTGTATGACTCCATTGTCATGGTGACCTCTTCACCCTCCCTAACTAACCTGTATGACTCCATTGTCATGGTGACCTCTTCACCCTCCCTAACTAACCTGTATGACTCCATTGTCATGGTGACCTCTTCACCCTCCCTAACTAACCTGTATGACTCCATTGTCATGGTGACCTCTTCACCCTCCCTAACTAACCTGTATGACTCCATTGTCATGGTGACCTCTTCACCCTCCCTAACTAACCTGTATGACTCCATTGTCATGGTGACCTCTTCACCCTCCCTAACTAACCTGTATGACTCCATTGTCATGGTGACCTCTTCACCCTCCCTAACTAACCTGGCCATAAAAGGCACAGAAACGGTGCTGTTCTTTAACATTGGTGTCAACACATTCATTTAGGATAGTGATAGGAGACATTTACAATTATTATCGTTCAAATAATTATTTTACATCATTCAAACTGTTTAGGACTATAGCCTTTAGACTATAGACCTATAGCCTTTTAAAATGTAACCTTTATTTAACTAGGCAAATCAGTTAAGAACAAATTCTTATTTACAATGACGGCCTACCTAGGGCCAAACCCAGATGATGCTGGGCCAATTGTGGGCCGCCCTATGGGACTCCCAATCACAGCCAGATGTGATATAGCCTGGATTCAAACCAGGGACTGTGGTGACGCCTCTTACACTGAGATGCAGTGCCTTAGACAAGCCCACCCCCAGAACCTTACCAATCTGTTTTGGATTACCTATAGCCTTTGACCACCCACGGGTAATCTAATCAACGATCAGCATATGTTTGTGATGACTAAGTATTCTGCCTATCTGGCTTTCTGTCTCTCCCATATAGTCCATAGTAACTGATCAGTGTTATTTCCTGGAGAAGATTGAGGTGAACCACTACAACACCTACCAGGCCCAGAAGTACCAAGACAGGAGTTGGTACGTGGGTCTGAAGAAGAACGGGAAACCCAAACTAGGCTCCAGAACCCACATAGGGCAGAAGGCCATCTTCTTCTTGCCACGGCGGTTGGAGGGCACAGGGGAGTGAAGGGTGTAAGGCCAGGGGTGCATCTGAAATGGCCAAATGTAGTGCACTATATTGGGAATAGGGTGCCATTTTAGACACATCCATTCCAAGGTGCTCAGTGGGAAATTGCAGGCAAACAGGCTAATCAAACAGTATTTTAAATGTAAACTAGTACTGAAGCTTGAGTTGCAGGTTATAACAGCAGTTATGCTTTCACCGACCTGTTATAGATGCTGTCATCTGTATGAACTATTATAGCTATATGATGGAAATCTGACTGGTAGAATCATGCTAAAACTTGACCAAATTAAGCATTCCACTCCACACTATAACTGCAATCTACTTTATGCTGCTAACTAGACATCTAGAATGTATATCTTTGTTGATGACTATTGCCCGCTGTGGTCCTCTGTAGCTCAGTTGGTAGAGCACGGCGTTTGCAACGCCAGGATAGTGGGTTTGATTCCTGGGACCAGCCGTACTTAAAATGTATGCACACATTACTGTCATTCGCTTTAGATAAGTGTCTGCTAAATGGCATATATTTAAATGTAATATCAAATATTGAATCATGACAACACTAATGATATGTAGCCTATATATGGAAATGATATGAGTAGTGTCTCTCACAAGCCAATTGTTATAGAAAGCTGATGGAAAAGATATCACATACTGTACATTAAAAAACCTATGGGAACTGTAGCAGTTGGTGTCGAGTCATTGTGTCTTTCAACCACAAGGTGTCAGTGCTGCACAACATTTTACAATAAGCCTTAAAATCTCTGGCAAAGCCTGCACACAAAACATGGAACAGAGATCAATCTCGCTTTTGAAAGTGACATTTATTAGACATGAAGCTTTTTACAGTTTAAAACATAATATCTCATAACAATAAAATCCCAAGTCTGCAGCTGTACTATTTCACACAGAGATCAGAGGAATGTGTGTCTAGGACTGGGTTTGGATCGTAGCTGTGCTGTACCATTCCACATTTAGTGCTAAACAAGAAATCTAAACTGGTTTGAAACAGACTGGCTGGCAAACAGGGTGATCCAACAGAGCATGTTTGAGATCATTTACAGTTAACAATATGCCAACAATTACCTAAAGAGAAAGATCGACAAGTAGAGTATAATTGCTCGTCTTCTTACTAAATCTAATTAGTACGGTCATAGACCAGTTATAAATTGCCATATCACCCTTACGACTAGTAATAAAGCGCCATTTCACCCTTAAGAAAGCTCTATACTCACTGAATAACTACAGGTACTACCATTTGGTCGTTTATTGTTGATTTCATTGGGAGGAACTCCCTGGCGTTTTATTAGTAAGTTTCTAAAAGTGCACCTGCTTACATTCTCTGATAGCATCATAGTTTTCCCATACGTAATGTTTTTGTTTTCTCTACACAAAACTGTATGACTTGTACAACAAAAACACTTTGGACAAAATCTTTACCTTAAGATGTGCACATACGATACCTTACGGTTGAGGTAGGTGCGCGTATAAAAAGGTAGGATTCTGTCTTATAGGAATAATTCATGATGACAAATTTTAGCAAAGAACTCTGCCCTCTACTGGCTAGAAATAAGGGCAACGCTTCATATGAAGCCAACAGGTATAGTGCATTATTACTTGTTATAAGCATGTATAAAACGTCAATGTTTTATTACAAACTCAGAAATTGTAATACCATATGTGACTATTTTTTTTTCTCCATCTCATGATTACTATGAGCTGGTGACTACTATGAACATAAAGGTGTTACAAGTGCTTATGACAAGTCTTATAATGCATTACGACTGCATCGTAATGCATTACACCTGTGGGCTTTCAATAAAGTATTAGTGAAATAAGACTGATCCCTTGAGGTGCAGATGCATGCTAGTACACTACCATCAAATGATATAAGGCATTACACAAACATTACAGACTGAAAAATGTAAAATAGCACTTAACATTCGCCACTAATGAGTACATACTATCATTATCCATTAATTAAGTTTTTCAAATAAAATAAAATAATTGATGTATTTAATTCCTGAATGTTACAAGAGTTGTATTCATCAAGATTGTGTTTTTTTTCCCCATCCTGCCGTGTCGTGATGGTTATCTGAGTAGTTTGGTTTTAGACTTCTGTAGTTTTGTTGCTGTTTGTCAGTATGATGCTTTTCAAACATCCAGGATTCTCGATCCAGATTCAGGGACGTTTTGTTGATTCAAAAAGCGGCTGTGAAGAGTAAACAGGAGATACGTTAACGGAGGAGATCAGTATCTCTGTAGGAGAACGGGTGCTTTACTACGGACCATGTTTGTTTATGGTATATTTACATGTAACCAGACTACATTGGAAGGAAACTAGTGAGTGGAGAAAATCTATATGATTTGATAGATTACTAAAACTTGTATTTCTTAATAAAGGACCAGGCTTATGATTTGATAAGGTCGTATTCTGCTGTAACACAGGAATGTTGTGTGAATTAGGGCCTCACCTTCAGTAGATGAACAGGACTCTCGTTCGGGGCAGTGTGGCGTAAGTAGGGTCGGCCATTTTGCGAACCCGGGAGTAGTTGACGAACCCTCTGACGAACAGCATGAAGCCTGGAGAGTCACAAAAAGACAACAGCATACGTTCCATGATCATCTTTCACACATTTCATACACATTAATTCATTCATTCAAATAGAGCGCAGACTTAAGCTCCACTTACCCAAAGCCAGGAACACCCACCACAGCCAGTACTGCCCATCAAAGTAGCCAGGGAAGTAGGTGGAGAACTGGAACGTTCAAAAGATAGTAACATAACATTAGGGGATCACAATAGCATTCCAAAGCATTTAGGGCTGGAACAAAAGCCTGAACTCCCCGTAGTAGTCCAGGACCAGTGTTGTAAAGAACAACGAGGTGATGTGTGTTGATCTTACCCGGACTATGAGAACCCATTTGATGAGAGACAGGCCGAACCCAGAGATGGCGCCGTAGCGACCGGCTGCAGAAGTGGTCAGACAGAAGGACAGGAAGAAACCAATCCAGTTGAACAGGAATGCCACTGGAGAGAAGAGAGGACAATCAATCAATCAATCAATCATAGACCACCAATAAGAAGAGGCTCATCAGTTAACATGCTTGTCGTTCACCACACATAGACCATGATGCTTTGTGAAAGATTATACAACAGCTTTTCTAATTGCACAAAATTCCACCTTATGAACCGGTTGGACAAGTCCCTGGCATGGCTTATGACAGTCCCTGGCTTGGCTTAATGTCATTGCTTTGTTTAGTGTACCCATAAACCCACGAGATGCAGACAGACATTGTCGGTCCATAACAACAACTACACTGTACAGGAAACAGAGAGAAGACTTACTGAAGAAGGTGAGCATAAAGATGCCATCATTCCCTATGCGCAGCTGGTCAGCATCGTCAAAGTCATCCTCCTGAAGGGAGAAAAAGGAAATGTACGTTTTGGTCGTCAGACATCTTCCAATGATGATGGTCAAAATGTGTTTATTTAGGATGCAGGCTCTCACAATGATAAATACTAGTGAATCTGGAGAGTTATCAATGCCTGAACAATGAATGAATGAATACCGCTGTGAAAGGAGAACAGACATACCACAACCCTGCCAGGGACCAGAGGGACGCCGGTCTCCGCTTTGGTCCTCTCTGCTTCATCATAGGAGGGCAGTGTGGTAGCCACGTTGTAGGACGGGGGGTTGGGGAACCTGCCTGCATCCTCCTTGTAGTCAAAGAACGCTGAAGGGGAAATGGAAAGGTGCAGAAAACGTGACGTAGTACATTACTGTTGGCTAGTAGCAAGGTGAATGTTGGGAGCTCACTGAAACACCACAGTTTACACTGTAGCCTTTTCTTTTGAGCACTAGAATAACTATATTACAATATTAAATTCCTGACTTGCATATGAAACCGTCCTCAACCCCATATGAGATGAGTCAATATATTGCCAGTTACTGTGTGTAGTGCTATGGATGGACAGAGGCCAATTACCTGCGTTGGCAGCTGAGATGCTGCTGTAGGGGGGAGGGGCATCCAGGACAGCTGCTGGCTCCTCCTGAGGGGGTTGGGCTGCTGCTGGCTCCTCCTCATTCACCAGCTGGATGCAACACACACACACACACACACACACACACACACACACACAGTGGGATGATGCACTATTCTGGCCGTCAGACTAATTGACTGGCAACACCCAATCAGTGACATGACAGGAACCTTTGATATCTGAGGCGTATACTACAATGCAGGAAATGAGTTAGCCAGCTAACTTTGATAATTAACTAGAAATAACTACAGGTGCCTACATACAGAGCCTTCAGAAAGTATTCAAACTCCTTGACTTTTTACACACTTTGTTGTGTTACAGCCTGAATTTACAATTGATTAAATTTAGATTTTGTGTCACTAGCCTACACGCAATACCCCATAATGTCAAAGTGGAATGATGTTTTCCCAAATTAATAAAAAATGAAAAGCTGAAATGTCTTCAGTCAATAAATATTCAACCCCTGTGTTATGGCCTAAATAAATTCATTAGTAAACATAATGAGTAGCATGGTCGTACTGTGTGCAGTAAGTGTTTAACATGATTAGGGTTGCAAAGGGTCGGAAAATTCCGGTAAATTTCCCATGTGAAGTTAAGCCCTGGAATTTGGGGAATTTTGCTTAAATTTATCCCAAAAAAGTTAGCTTATAACAGTGAACCTTTTTTGTGGGATACACATAAGGCAATTCTAGGTCTTGTGGCATATTTTGATTAAACTATCCTCAATTCAATGGAATTGCAACCCTCTGCATGCACAGTGCATTCTTCCATCACATGTGCAGTGCACTCTTCCATCACATGTACAGCTGATTCTCAAGATCTTGCACACTAATGAGATGCTATTGAGCCCACACTACTACACTGTCTGAGCCAAGGACTACATGCTTTCTGGTAAGTTTTGATTACAATACTGGGTGGGGTGAATATATTTTATATGACATACATGATTTTTTGTTAACTAGTAAATAGTAGCCTACAACAAAGTGTTTAAATCATTTCTAACCTAACAATTTCTGCTAGTTAGTTTTTGCTACCATGTGGGTTTTACCTGGCTTGAGCCTGCTAACTGAGTAGTGTTCATTCACCTGTTTCCATACATGTTTCATTTAAAAAAGGAGTTGTTTAATCTAACTGCTTAACTATTTATCTGTACATGGAATTGTATATATATTTTTTTTTTACCATTCTTTTTCTAATCCTGACAGGAAAATGCCACAGGCACTATCTGATATGTAGAGACATTTCACTGCAGCTAATATAGAAGGAAAAGCTGTATACATTTGCAAATACTGTGCCAAATCATATGTGAAGAATGCAACAAAGATGCATAATCATCTGGCCAAGTGCATAAAGTTCCCTCAGCGCTCACAACAAGCAACCTCTGACAAAAGTCCCTCTACTTCTATTTGAGTTGAAAATGATGAATCAGACACCTTATCAATAGCAACAGCTCATGGTCCTCCTGGAATCAGAAGGTTTTTTGACTCAATGGAGGAACGTAGTCAGAGAAATGCTGATGAATGTCTTGTTCGAGCTGTGTATGCAACTGGTTCACCTCTGATGCTCACAGGCAATGTGTATTGGAAGACATTTCTGAATGTTCTTCGCCCAGCATACACCCCTGCAACCAGACATGCTTTATCTACTCATTTGCTGTTTGCTGGATGCAGAGTTCAACAGAGTTCAAGTGAAGGTCAAACAAATCATAGCGACAGCAGACTGTATTGCAATCATCTCTGAGGTATGGTCGAATGTTTGTGAGCAAGGAATAATTAACTACATCATCTCCACCCCTCAACCGGTATTCTAAAAGAACACAGACAAGAGACAGAGACACCGGTCTCTACATTGCAGATGAGCTGAAGGCAGTCATCAATGACCTTGGACCACAGAAGGTATTTGCACTGGTGACAGACAATGCTGCGAACATGAAGGCTGCTTGGTCTAAAGTGGAGGAGTCCTACCCTCACATCACACCCATTGGCTGTGCTGCTCATACATTGAATCTTCTCCTCAAGGACATCATGGCACTGAAAACAATGGATACGCTCTACAAGAGAGCCAAGGAAATGGTTAGGTATATGAAGGGTCATCAGCAGCAATCTACCTCACCAAGCAAAGTGAGAAGAATAAGAGCACCACATTGAAGCTTCCCAGCAACACCCGTTGGGGTGGTGTTGTCATCATGTTTGACAGTCTCCTGGAGGGGAAGGAGTCTCTCCAAGAAATGGCCATATCACAGTCTGTCGATATGGACAGCCCCATCAAGAGGATCCTCCTGGATGATGTATTTTGGGAGTGGTAAGCAGCCTGAAACTCCTGAAACCTATAGCAGTAGCCATTGCACGGATTGAGGGAGACAATGCCATCCTGTCTGATGTTCAGACTCTGCTTGCAGATGTAAGAGAACAAATCCGTAGTGCCCTGCCCACTTCACTGTGGTTCCAAGCAGAGGAAACTGCAGTTCTGAAATACATCAAAAAGTGTGAAGACTTCTGCCTGAAGCCCATACAGCGTACATGTTGGACCCCAAATATGCTGGCAAGAGCATCCTGTCTGGTGCATAGATCAACAAGGCCTATGGTGTCATCACTACAGTGTCTCGCCACCTTGGCCTGGATGAGGGCAAGGTTCTTGGCAGTCTGGCGAAGTACATTTCCAAGCAAGGGCTTTGGGATTGAGATGCAATATGGCAGTCGTGCCAACATATCTCATCAGCCACCTGGTGGAAGGGACTTTGTGGATCTGATGCTCTTTCCCCTGTTGCCTCCATCATCCTCCAAATCCCATCAACATCAGCCACCTCAGAGTGCAACTGGTCCTTGTTTGGAACACACACACCAAAGCACGCAACAGGCTGATCATTACAAGGGTTGAAAAATTGTTGGCCATCCGGGCAAATTTGAGGGTTTTTGAGCCTGACAAGCCATCCTCAACAAGGTTGGAAAGTGACAGTGAAGATGAGGTGGACATTGAGGAGGTCCAGGGAGAAGACATGGAAGCCTGAGGGGAAGATAACCAAAGCTTTAGTTTCTAGACTATCATTTTGAAAACGTTTTTGGGAGATGCGATGGATCATTGGGGATCATTCAATATTCCCTTTCTTTTGTTGTTCAGTGAAATCATCCCATGTGAAGAGTCAACTAATTTCATTCAAGTTCAATTCGTAACTGAAAATCTTTTTTTTCTTTCTATTGGAATAATTTAATAATTTGCAATTATGTCTACATAAGATAAGGTAAAAGGTTTATGTTTCTGTCTCCATATGATATGGAAAGTATATCCAATGCAAAAAAACATCTACATTTAAATGGTATTAATATTAATTTACATATATTTCTGTTAATTCCCACAAAGTTTCTACCTCTGAATATTCCCCAAAATGTGCAACCCTAAACATGATATTTGAAGGACTACCTCATTTCTGTGCCCCACACATACAATTATCTTTAGGGTCCCTTATTCGAGTAGTGAATTTCAAACACAGATTCAACCACAAAGACCAGGGAGGTTTTCCAATGCCTCGCAAAGAAGGGTACCTATTGGTAAATGGTTAAAAACAAAAACATTTTATCCCGGGTGGCGCAGTGGTCTAGAGCACTGCATCGCAGTGCTAGCTGCGCCACCAGAGTCTCTGGGTTCGCGCCCAGGCTCTGTCGCAGCCGGCCGCGACCGGGAGGTCCGTGGGGCGACGCACAATTGGCTTAGCGTCGGCCGGGTTAGGGAGGGTTTGGCCGGTAGGGATATCCTTGTCTCATCGCGCTCCAGCGACTCCTGTGGCGGGCCGGGCGCAGTGCGCGCTAACCGAGGGGGGCGGGTGCACGGTGTTTCCTCCGACACATTGGTGCGGCTGGCTTCCGGGTTGGAGGCGCGCTGTGTTAAGAAGCAGTGCGGCTTGGTTGGGTTGTGCTTCGGCGGACGCATGGCTTTCGACCTTGGTCTCTCCCGAGCCCGTACGGGAGTTGTAGCGATGAGACAAGATAGTAATTACTAGCGATTGGATACCACGAAAATTGGGGAGAAAAGGGGTTAAAATTTATTTAAAAAATAAAAATAAAAAAATAAAATAAAAAAACATCATTTAAAAAAAAACAGGCATTGAATATTCCTTTGAGCATGGTGACGTTATTAATTACACTTTGGATGGTGTATCAATACACCCAGTCATTAAAGGTACAGGCGTCTTTCCTAACTCAGTTGCCGGACAGGAAGGAAACCATGAGGTCAATGGTGACTTTAAAACAGTTACAGAGTTTGATGGCTGTGATAGGAGAAAACTCAGGATGGATCAACATTGTAGTTACTCTACAATACTTACCTAATTGACCGAGTGAAAAGAAAGCCTGTACATAAACAATATTCTAAAACATGCCTCCTGATTGCAATAAGGCACTAAAGTAGGCTAAATCTAGAAGAAAAAAATGGCAAAGATATTCATTTTATGTCCTGAAAACAAAGCATTATGTTTGGGGCAAATCCAACAACACATCACTGAGTACCACTTCATATTTTCAAGCATGGTGGTGGCTGCATCATGTTATGGGTATGCTTGTCATCAGCAAGAACTAGAGTTTTTTTTATGATAAAAAGAAACAGAATAGAGCTAAGCAAAATCCTAGAGGAAAACCTGTTTCATTCTGCTTTCCAACAAACCCTGGGAGACAAATACACTTTTCAGTAGGACAATAACCTAAAACACAAGGCCAAATATACACTGGAGTTGCTTAACATGACAACATTGAATGTTACCAAGTGGCCTATTTACAGTTTTGACTTTGACAGTTTTGAATATGCTAGTAAATCTATGGCAAGACTTGAAAATTGCTGTCTAGCAAAGATCAAGAACCAATTTGAGCTTAAAGAATTAAAAAGATTATAATGGTCAAATATTGTACAATCCAGATGTGGAAAGGTCTTAGAGACTTACCTAGAAAGACTTACAGCTGTACTCACTGCCAAAGGTGAATATAACATGTATTGACACAGGAGGTTGAATAATAATCAAATTTTTTTTTTTACAAATGTTCAAGTATTTTGTGTAGATCATTGACAACAAAATGTGGAAAAAATTAAGGGGTGTGAATACTTTCTGAAGGCACTGGATACGTTTTTGGTTGTTGAATCAATTAGACCATGACCATTTCAAGCTCGTCTCGAAACAATCTTATTTCAGAATATTTAGGCGAGTTAGCTGGCTAACTAATTGATCCTGCTTTGTGGTATACCTCTATGGCATTAGTCGCAGATTGGTTGTCGACACCTATCAATGAATGTAGGCCTGCTAGTAGCGTGTTCTTGTGCAATCTTGATAGATTTTAATATCACTACTATGATTATGGTTGGTAACTAGCTAGGTATCTAGGTAGCTAAGTACCTACCAGTCTCTAGTTTATGTTAGCGGCAACAACATTTTCCACGGATTAGCCTTTCAATGGCCTATTAGGGTGGGACATGTCAACAGTTAGGTCGTCATAACAAATTAGTTAGCTAAATGAGTTATACTAACTAACTACACTTAACCACCATAAACGAGCTAGCAAGCGAACGTGTTAACCGTAAGTGTCAAGTTAAATGTTGAAGAAACAATGAGCTACAACGTTAGCAAAACTGGGCCCAAAGTCATAACGACGTTTCGTTTTCCAATGCTGGCTAGTTTAGCCGTTAGCGAATTTTATTGGTTAATAAAATAAAAAATAAACTTACCTCCTGATATCTAACGTTGCTGATTTGCTCGGCCATCCTGGATGGACGTTGAGTGTTTGAAAATGATCACTTGTTTGGCAAACTGTGAGCGGAATATAATATTGATACGCTAAGATTGAAACTAGCACAGCTCCGCCATCTCCCCTTCCTTCCAAGTCTGGTGTGTTGTTCCTCCCCTTGCACTGTCATGTGACCCAGTCGAACTGTCAGGATAATTAAAACACTACGTACCTAGCTATAACGTAACGAATATATAACAAATACAGATTCATTCTCAAAGTTATTTTATTAGAATAACACATTGAAATACATTCAAAGTAAAGTTTGTATCAAATTTTACAATGTAGCTAAGAAACCTGTTTTTATCGAAGATACATGTATTACATAATCAATGTAACCTACTACAAGTAGTAGGCATACTATTATTTTACATAAAATGTAACTTTAAGTAAAACACAGTACAACACACACAATTGATCCTCCACCCTTGGTCACTGTCATATCCCGGAGGGTTTCCTGATGTATTTGTAACGCCCTCGTCTTACTTGGGAGGCAGTGGATCCACCAACTTGTTGTGCACATGCATCATCCCTGTAGGAGAAATAACAATAGTTTAAGTGAGTTAGGTTTGCACTTCATTCACAATTCTGTTTTTATTGAAGAAAATAATGTATTCCTCCCGGGCCAATAATAAAACAAAACACACTGAATTTGAAAACTGATGAAGCACTTGTTCATAAGCCATACAAGCAGCACAGTCATAGAATGAACTGTGAGTGCAAAGTCCTTTAGTAAGTAAGTAGACCCTCACCTTGGAAGTACTTGACAGTTTTAACCCTCAGTTCCAGGGTAGCATCCTCGTCACACACAAACACAGTCTGAGGGTGCTGCTGAAAGGCCGACACCGTCCACATGTGGTTCACCCCTTCCTCTATGGCCTTGTAAAGGGCAAACGCTTTGTGTGCTCCCGTGATTAGAATCATGACCTGGAGACATTACAGAGATAATGTGTTATTATTATCATCATCATCCTATAAACTGTTATTACATTGTTATAGACTAGTATTACATTGTTAGAACAAAGCAGCAGTAAAATGACATAAGGCAATGTGTGTAACAGCCTCATTATATACTCATTTAATAAGTATAGGAGCTGTAAAGAGACCAGTTGTCCATGAAAAATAAGTTACAAGAGAAGACAGACCAGAAACATAAAGCAGAGACAGACATCTTGAAATCAGCTCTAACCTCTCTGGCGTCCATGACAGTGGCCACTCCCACAGTCAGAGCCATGGTGGGTACTTTAGACAGATCTCCCTCAAAGAAACGTGCGTTGGCCAGGATGGTGTCCTGAGCCAGGGTCTTCACTCTGGTCCTGGACAATAAACTGGAGCCTGGCTCATTGAAGGCAATGTGGCCATCCGGTCCAATACCTACACAGACAGGGTGGGTTACATTTGTTGGATTTTGGTATTGATGTTTCAAAGTCTGTTGTTTTCTTAACTGGTTTGTGCTTGTGGTGTGTATTTTCTTCAATTATGTCATTGAAATACATAAGGGTCATAAAGGGTCTGAATACATAAGTATTTAGAACCTTTACTCAGTACTTTATTGAAGCATCTTAGGCAGTGATTATAGCCTCGAGTCTTCTTGGATATGACGCTACAAGCTTGGCACACCTGAATTTGGGGAGTTTCTCCCATTCTTCTCTGCAGATCCTCTCAAGCTCTGTCAGATTGGATGGGGAGCGTCCAATCACAGCTATTTTCAGGTCTCTCCAGAGACGTTCGATCGGGTTCAAGTCCAGTCTGAGGTCCTGAGTGCACTGGAGCAGGTTGTCATCAAGGATCGCTCTGTACTTTGCTCCGTTCATCTTTCCCTCGATCCTGACTGGTCTCCCAGTCCCCGCCGCTGAAAAACATCCCCACAGCATGATGCTGCCACCACCATGCTTCACCATAGGGATGGTGCCAGGTTCCCTCCAGAGGTGACGCTTGACATTCAGGCCAAAGAGTTCAATCTTGGTTTCATCAGACCAGAGAATCTTGTTTTTCATGGTCTGAGAGTCTTTAGGTGCCTTTTGGCAAACTCCAAGCGGGCTGTCATGTGCCTTTTACTGAGGAGTGGCTTCCGTCTGGCCACTCTACCATAAAGGCCTGAGTACTGCAGAGATGGTTGTCCCATCTCCACAGAGAAACTCTGGCTCTCTGTCAGAGTGACCATCGGGTTCTTGGTCACCTCCCTGACCAAGGCCCTTCTCCCCCGATTGCTTTGCCAGGCAGCCAGCTCTAGGAAGAGTCTTGGTGGTTCCAAACTTCTTCCATTTCAGAATGATGGAGGCCACTTTGTTCGTTGGAACCTTCAATGCTGCAGACATTTTTTGGTACCCTTCCCCAGATCTATGCCTCAACACAATCCTGTCTCGGAGCTCTAAGGACAATTCCTTCGACCTCATGGCTTGGTTTTTGCTATGACATGCACTTTGGTACCTTACAGGGCATTTGGAAAGTATTCAGGCCCTTCACCTTTTCCACACTTTGTTACATTACAGATTTATTCTAAAATAGATTGTTTTTTTTACCTCATTAATCTACACACAATAACTCATAATGACAAGGCAAAAAACTTTTTATAAATGTTAGTATGGCTTGGTTTTTGCTATGACATGCACTGTCAACTGTGGGACCTTATATAGACAGGTGTGTGCCTTTCCAAATCATATCCAATCAATTGATTTTACCACAGGTGGACTCCAATCAAGTTGTAGAAACATCTCAAGGACGATCAATGGAAACAGGATGCATTTGAGCTCAATTTAGAGTCTCATGTCCAAGGGTCAGAATACTTATGTAAATAAGGTATTTTATTTTTTATATATATATATAAATTTGCAAGCATTTCTAAAAACCTGTTTTCGATTTGTCATTATGGGGTATTGTGTGTAGATTGATGAGGGGGAAAAATGTATTTAATCAATATTAGAATAAGACTGTACAGTAACAACATTTGGAAAAAGTCAAGGGGCCTGAATACTTTCCAAATGCACTGTATAACAGAGTAAATATAATCAATATACTTAATACCATCGTATCAATATCCTACCTACCTCCAACAAAGAGGTCAATTCCTCCAGCTGCTTTGATCTTCTCCTCAAAGGAATCACACTCCTCTACAAGGTTGGCAGCGTTGCCGTCCAGAATATGGGTGTTCTCTGATTTGATGTCAATGTGCTTGAAGAGATTATTCCACATGAAGGAATGGTAGCTCTCTGGGTGATTCCGAGCAATACCTGCATGGTTTTAAAAGCAGTAATCACATTTTTGTATGGCTTCTCATGCTGTGAAGAATGTTGATACTGTATGGTGTAGAAATAGGTGAAATAGAGAAGTATTGTAAAGGTGAAGCGTACCCACATACTCGTCCATGTTGAACGTTTTGACATACTTGAAAGAGATCTCTCCTTTCTTATAAAACTCAATCAGCTTCTTATAGCATCCCAGAGGGGTACCTCCTGGGGTGTACATTGGGGAGAAATATTGTTAAATCAATGTTAATGTCTTTATATAGACACATTTGACGTATGATTATTATGATTGCACCATTGCCTGTACGATGGAAAGGAAGGCGTGCCCTGTAGAATCAACAGATTGCTTACCTGTGGGAAGTCCTAGAATGAAGAATCTGTCTGGTCCAGGGTTGAAGCGAAGGATTTTATTCCTGATGTACTTGGCAGCCCACTCACCAACTTGGTCATAATCATTCAGGATGATCAGCTTCATGGTCCTAAATTACAAGCTTTAAAATCACAGCCAAACTCGGATGGTGAATACAGATGTTATTGTATCAGAAGGAACAGATCTTGAAGCAATATTCGTTCTCCACCTAAAACAAGCAGACTTTAGACCCATAAAATGAGGACTTGCAGCCGGAAGACGTACTAAAGTATCCCTACCCGAATTGACGGGAGAAGTAGACCAAATCAAACTATACTAAAATGCATTGACGGCTCTTTGAATTAACTGCAAATGTTGAATCCACTGTACTAGAAAACGGTATCATGCATATACAAAATCGGCCGCTGATGACGGTTGTACTAGCGTCTTACTTTGTGCATTAAGTAAATGAAAAACAAACGCATTGATCAACTTACCGCATCCGCCTTTCCCCTTTAAAATACTTTTTTTGGAGAAAGCAGGAACCTCTGTCATATGACTGACGCAGCTGCAGGCACGAGGAAGAGGCGGGCGGAGTTCTTGCTGAACGCCTCGATTACAGATTGAGGAACGCTGAATGTTAAACGGGATGAATAGGCAAGCCTTCTTTTCAAATTAAATTGTATTGGTCGCACACATATTTAGCAGATGCTATTTCGGGTGTAGGGAAACGCCTGCGTTCCTAGCTCCAACAGTGCAGTAGAAACTAACAATTCACAACAATACACACATCAAAAAGTTAAATTATGGAATTAATATATAAATATTAGGACGAGCAATGTCGGAGTGTCAGACTAAAATACCGTGGAATAGAATACAGTGTAAACATGGAATGAGTAAAGCAGTATGTTTATTAAAGTATATAGGGCAGCAGCCTCTAAGGTGCAGGGTTGAGTAACTGGGTGGTAGCCGGCTAATGATAGCCGGAGCAGGTTTTAGATATAATAGTAAACTTACTTATAATTAAAGTAGCGTATTATACTGAATAACTGCAGTCGTTATTTGACAGATGAGACCTTTTTCATTGCATTTATGCATTGGTGACGTTTAAGAAATCAGGGTGAGAAAAAAATTAACATTTCTCTAGATATCCATACACCGTCCAAATATAGCCCAGGCCGGTAGATGGCGATATTGAGTCGTTTCAGTATCGCCATCTGCCGGCCTTTGGGCTTGTCAAAATATAGCCTGAGAACGAAACTGCGTTCCTCTAAAATGCTCAAATAAGGGCTACGTGAAGCAATTTTCAATAACTTTATTAAAACCAAATTGCGACAATGACCCGGAACAGTTCAAGAGCACACAACAGAAATACCATCATACAGCGCTCATCGTAACAGGCTTATTGCAGTTGGCTTCTTTACATTTTATATCAGCAATAAAATAATGGGCATGCTATTGGAAGCAGAAATACACCATCATCTTCATCAGTTACTAAGGGTAAATGTGCCGAAATTACAGTATGCCGCCTGCATTGACATGTGGAGTGGTGTGAACGGCAACATCTGAAATGGCACCCTATTCCCTATACAGTGCACTACTTTTGACCAGGGCCAAATGGCCCCCTATTCCCTATGTAGTGCACTGCTTTTGACAGGGCCATATGGGTACTGGTCAAACGTAGTGCACTATATAGTAAATAGGGAGCCATTTCAGACGATGCCAAAATAGTTGACACTCCACTAGTAGCTCTGGGCTGCGTCTCAATCCCATCACCTTGCCTCCTTCCCTTGCTGCCTAGGTTGATTCCTTCCTTATCTCAACAGATCTGACAAGATAGATAAGACATGAGCAATGTGCTACAGTACTGTAGTTAATATATCCAGCATGCCTTTTGGTAGACCATTCAGGTAGACTTTATTTTTATCCCCCATAATGCTTTAGTTGAACTCATCTATCCAGTTCTATCAGGTCTGAAAGGGGAAGGCGACAAGGAAACATGGAAGGAGACACTTTTCAGATGAACACACAGCCCCTGGGAGATGAGACACTGGTTGCTGTCTGTGTCTGCTTAGTCAAGGTCCATGTCAGGTCTAGGTTCCGTGGATTCCGTGGAGGGGGGGTTGCCTGTGCTGTCGGCGTTCTGCTTCTCGGTGCCCTCGGCTGGGGCTTTCTCCTGGCCGTTGACTGGTCCATTCTGCTCCCCTGCCTTGTTGTCTTTAGGCAGCTCCACCTTGGGCTTGGGCTTGGTCACGATGGGGTTGCAGGAAGAGTACAGCTCCTATTGAGAGGAAATAATGGGAAGAGTGAAAGTTACAAATAACTGTGCAAGCAGTGTTAAGTTGGATAAGCAGAATGCTGGCATGCATTGTTACAGTAGTAGAATGATATTCATGATCAAAAGGCAATATTGACAGTATACTGTAGCTTGGTTGCAAGGTTGGGTAACCTAGAAGGATCCCTACATAAGGACTTCATAACACACCAATGTTGAATTCATAAGCAATAACCGCAAGTTGATATTTTTGTTAGAATATCAAAAAAACATCTAACAGTTAGTACTGTAGCTATTCTAACCTGTATCTCTCTCTGACTAACAGTATTAGCAGTTAGCCAGCGGTACTGCAGCTAGCCAGCGGTACTGCAGCTAGCCAGCGGTACTGCAGCTAGCCAGCGGTAAAGGAATTGTTAGCAGTACTGTAGTTAGTTGTAGAGTTGTAAGTTACCAGTACAGTAGTTAGTCAGCAGTACAGTAGTTAGTCCCACCTTAGTCTTGTCCTGTATCTCTCTGACTCTAACAGCAGGCTCCACAGTCAAGCTCAGTTTACTCTGCTGGTTCATCTTGCTGTTCAGCCAGATCATGGCTTCATTCACCATCTTATCCACCTTGTTGATCTCTTCCTGGTCCAGATGGTCATACTGCTCCTCCTGGGGGATGGAAAGACAAGCCAAGAAACAGTCTAATATACAGTGCATTTGTAAAGTATTCAGACCATTTGACTTCTTCCACACTTTGTAACGTTACAGCCTTATTCTAAAATGGATTAAATTGTTTCCCCCCCTCATCAATTTACACACAATACCCCATAATGACAAAGCAAAACAGGTGTTAAGACATTTTTGCAAATGTATATAATTTTTTAAAAACTGAAATAATCACTTTTACATAAGTATTCAGACCCTTTACTCAGTACTTTGTAGAAGCACCTTTGGCAGCGATTACAGCCTCGAGTCTTCTTGGGTATGACGCTACATGCTTGGCACACCTGTATTTGGGGAGTTTCTCCTATTCTTCTCTGCAGATCCTCTCAAGCTTGGTCAGGTTGGATGGGAAGCGTCGCTGCACAGCTACTTTCAGGTCTCTGCAGAGATGTTAGATTGTGTTCCAATTAGGGCTCTGGCTGGGCCACTCAAAGACATTCAGAGACTTGTCCCAAAGCCACTCGACCCTAAGCACACAGCCAAGACAACACTGGTCCTGTTGGAAGGTGAACCTTCGCCCCAGTCTGAGGTCCTGAGCACTCTGGAGCAGGTTGTCATTAAGGATGTCTCTGTACTTTTCTCCGTTCATCTTGGCCTCGATCCTGACTAGTCTCCCAGTCCCTGCCGCTGAGGAGTGGCTTCTGTCTGGCCACTCTACCATAAAGGCCTGATTGATGGAGTGCGGCAGAGATGGGAGAACCTTCCAGAAGGACAACCATCTCCACAGAGGAACTCTGGAGCTCTGTCAGAGTGACCATCGGGCTCGTGGTCACCTCCCTGACCAAGGCCCTTCTCCCCCGATTGCTCAGTTTTGCCAAGCAGCCAGCTCTAGGAAGAGTCTTGGTGGTTCCAAACTTCTTCCATTTATGAATGACAGAGGCCACTGTGTTCTTGGGGACCTTCAATGCTGCAGACATTTTTTGGTACCCTTCCCCACACAATCCTGTCTCTGAGCTCTACGGACAATTCCTTGAACCTCATGGCTTGGTTTTTGCTCTGACAACTGTGGGACCTTATACAGACAGGTGTGTGCATTTCCAAATCATGTCCAATCAATTGAATTTACCACAGGTGGACTCCAATTGTTGTAGAAACATCAAGGATGATCAATGGAAACAGGATGCACCAGAGCTCAATTTTGAGTCTCATATCAAAGGATATGAATACTTATGTAAATAAGTTTTTTTTTAAATTTTTTTTTTATACATTTGCAAACATTTCAAAAAATCTGTTTTTGCTTTGTCATTATGCGGTATTGTGTAGATTGATGAGGATTTTGTATTTATTTCATCAATTTTAGAATAAGGCTGTAACATAACAAAATGTGGAAAAAGTCAAGGGGTCTGAATACTTTCAGAATGCACTGTACATAATACATACAGTGGGGCAAAAAAGTATTTAGTCAGCCACCAATTGTGCAAGTTCTCCCACTTAAAAAGATGAGAGAGGCCTGTAATTTTCATCATAGGTACACTTCAACTATGTCAGACAAAATGAGGGAAAAAAATCCAGAAAATCACATTGTAGGATTTTTAATGAATTTATTTGCAAATTATGGTGGAAAATAAATATTTGGTCACCTACAAACAAGCAAGATTTCTGGCTCTCACAGACCTGTAACTTCTTCTTTAAGAGGCTCCTCTGTCCTCCACTCGTTACCTGTATTAATGGCACCTGTTTGAACTTGTTATCAGTATAAAAGACAGCTGTCCACAACCTCAAACAGTCACACTCCAAACTCCACTATGGCCAAGACCAAAGAGCTGTCAAAGGACACCAGAAACAAAATTGTAGACCTGCACCAGGCTGGGAAGACTGAATCTGCAATAGGTAAGCAGCTTGGTTTGAAGAAATCAACTGTGGGAGCAATTATTAGGAAATGGAAGACATACAAGACCACTGATAATCTTCCTCGATCTGGGGCTCCACGCAAGATCTCACCCTGTGGGGTCAAAATGATCACAAGAACGGTGAGCAAAAATCCCAGAACCACACGGGGGGACCTAGTGAATGACCTGCAGAGAGCTGGGACCAAAGTAACAAAGCCTACCATCAGTAACACACTACGCCGCCAGGGACTCAAATCCTGCAGTGCCAGACGTGTCCCCCTGCTTAAGCCAGTACATGTCCAGGCCTGTCTGAAGTTTGCTAGAGAGCATTTGGATGATCCAGAAGAAGATTGGGAGAATGTCATATGGTCAGATGAAACCAAAATAGAACTTTTTGGTAAAAACTCAACTCGTCGTGTTTGGAGGACAAAGAATGCTGAGTTGCATCCAAAGAACACCATACCTACTGTGAAGCATGGGGGTGGAAACATCATGCTTTGGGGCTGTTTTTCTGCAAAGGGACCAGGACGACTGATCCGTGTAAAGGAAAGAATGAATGGGGCCATGTATCGTGAGATTTTGAGTGAAAACCTCCTTCCATCAGCAAGGGCATTGAAGATGAAACGTGGCTGGGTCTTTCAGCATGACAATGATCCCAAACACACCGCCCGGGCAACGAAGGAGTGGCTTCGTAAGAAGCATTTCAAGGTCCTGGAGTGGCCTAGCCAGTCTCCAGATCTCAACCCCATAGAAAATCTTTGGAGGGAGTTGAAAGTCCGTGTTGCCCAGCAACAGCCCCAAAACATCACTGCTCTAGAGGAGATCTGCATGGAGGAATGGGCCAAAATACCATCAACAGTGTGTGAAAACCTTGAAGACTTTCAGAAAACGTTTGACCTCTGTCATTGCCAACAAAGGGTATATAACAAAGTATTGAGAAACTTTTATTATTGACCAAATACTTATTTTCCACCATAATTTGCAAATAAATTCATTAAAAATCCTACAATGTGATTTTCTGGATTTTTTCCCCTCATTTTGTCTGTCATAGTTGAAGTGTACCTATGATGAAAATTACAGGCCTCTCTCATCTTTTTAAGTGGGAGAACTTGCACAATTGGTGGCTGACTAAATACTTTTTTGCCCCACTGTACCAGACACATCCTGAAATACAACTAAAGACAACTTCTGATATCGGCCTCCTGAAACCAAAGACGCAGTGAATTCAAACCCCAAGCAAAGAATTGAGATGTCGTCTTTTGTAACATACATATTAAAGACACATTTGGTTGGTTCTGAAATGCAGCTACATACAACATACACGGCCTCTGATATCTGCAATGGTTTAGAATTGCCGTGAATATTTGAAACTTGTTACAGTGGAATATGAAGATATCTGGTAGGAAGTAACAATAGGATGAGGTTGGTGAACTGGACGGCATTTTAACAGAACTATTCTTGTGTATTCTCATCGTCTTACATCAGATAGCGAGTCCATTCTGCCTGCAGTGAGGGACGCCATCTGAAGTAAGACAATGGTGTATTCTAGTATTAATGACTGTACTATACTACATATCTACTACAGTCATACTTGCTCCTCCTGGTGTACATAAATAATAAAGATGTAGTTCATTGTAGCAAACTGTAGTAATAATTTTATTTAAAAAATGTATTTTACCTTTATTTAACTAGGCAAGTCAGTTAAGAACAAATTCTTATTTACAATGACGGCCTACCGGGGAACAGTGGGTTAATTGCCTTGTTCATGGGCAGAAGGCCAGATTTTTACCTTGTCAGCTCAGGGATTCGATCTAGCAACTTTTCGGTTACTGGCCCAACGCTCTAACCACTAGGCTACCTGCGGCCCCAAAATAATAATGTATATTACATCCATTTAGTAGCATAACACAATACACATTTGGTAATTCCTGAAATGCAACCATTGTCAACTTCTGATATTTGCAATGGTTTAGAATGATTGTTGTATTTCTGTGGAGCATTATGAGTCCAATGTATCATTACTTGTATACCTCTGGGGCAGCGGTACCTTGTGTTTATAAGCTCCAGCGGTACCTTGGGTGTATTAGGGCAGCAGTACCTTGGTTTTATAAGCTTCAACGATCTTCATGTACATCTGGATCTGTTTCCCCATGTCATCGAAGGCTCTGGGTCTTTCCTCAGACTCCATGTACCTCTCCTGGATAGGCTGACCCAGTTTCTGGAGACAGTAGACAACACTTACGTCAGAAACACTAGATAATCCAACCCGTTTGAACTAGAATGAGGAGGAAACTAGTCATTTTCATAGCAATTAAACTCCTTTTTCAAACTTTGGTGATGCTACTTTCATCTGATTGTCAAAATGTAAAATAAATTTGTTTATTGTACTTCAAACAATGTGTTAGCCGGTTGCTTAGCATTCAAACATTCTAAAAACAAGACTAGGTAACGTTAGCTAGCTACCTAGCTAATCAAAGTATATATGTTCGCATTTATTAATTAACCTCAGCTAGAATACCACCATATAACTAGTTATCTACAGTAGCCTAGTTTTGTTCTCAGCCACTTCTTATGACTGGCAGCCTGTTGCAGGCAGCAAAAGCTGTTGCTCAACACTCAGATTCGGCTGAAAATGTTAGCATTGTCAGAATTGCTACAAAAAAGGTAGCACATCGTTGGTTATTAATGGACGGAAATGTTCACGTGAGAGATACATTATGTAATAAAAACTGTTGCACCATCAAACTTAGTCAATCCGACATTATTTTAAGTACAATGGTCACTTTACGGACGCTATAGTCTCGTTTTTTAATTTTTTTTAAGAGGCAAGTCAGTTAAGAACAAAATCTTATTTTCAATGACGGCCTAGGAACAGTGGGTTAACTGCCTTGTTCAGGGGCAGAAGGACAGATTTTTACCTTGCCAGCTCGGGGATTCGATCTTGCAACCTTCCGGCTACTAGTCCAACACTCTAACCACTAGGCTACCTGCCGCCCGCTTTAATCCGACGTCTAGGATTTGAGCTAGGTAGGTGCAGAAAATACTCTGAAAACTAAATTGCTAACGACCCTGTAAAAAATCCGGTATGTGGTTCTTGGTAACGGCCGGACGGCTTATGGCGAGAGGCAAGGGAGTGTGTTGTGTACCTCCAAGTTGATTTGTCATCGACGTCGGTGTCATACTGGCTTAGATATGATGGAAGGGAGATTTTAATTTAACACTGAGCTTCAAACAATGCATACAACTGAAAGCATTACCTGGGTCTAATTAGGGTCTGGGAAACTGTACCATAGTGACAGTGTACAACACTAAGCTTTACCTTCAGCTCGGCCATTTTGTCGATGTACTGTTGTTTAGGTTGGTCCTCTCCGTCTTCATACAGCCAGTTCTCTGTGTCCTCCAGTTGTAACGACAGGATATCCCGATCCTACAACACAGTCAAAACACAGCCAAAACACAGGCATTAACATTCAGTTAAGGACAGGGTATACCATCCTACAACAATCAAATTCGACATACTGTCATTAACATACAGTAAGCAATGGATGACTTTTAAACATATTACAGAGAATACAATTCTGATATAAAGTACTTTATAATACTGTCTATCTTGTTGCTAATGGGATACTTCAGGATTTTGGCAAAGAAGCCATTTATCTACTTCAATGAGTTCATCTGACTGTAGGGAAGTAGTTACAGGGCTTCATTGACAAAATCCCAAAGTATCCCTTTAAGAAACCTGTTGGGTGTTTCATGGGCAGCTAATGTCAGACAGAATTGAAAGTACCACAGAAAGTGACAGAAAAAGCCACAGCGCTCACAGCTTCACTGACGAATTTCTCCAGCCTGCCGTGTAGTTTGTCCCTCATGTCGTACACATACTCCTCCACGTAATTCTTAGCGTCGTTCCTCTCCTTCTCCAGCTTGTCCTGCATGATCATTTTACCCTGTGGAAACGGACAAATACACCACTTCAAGTTACCACAGAACACTCTTTAAGACCTACTCAAAACAGAGAGAGAAACATGTAAAATACAAGTATATAGAAACAGCTGGATGAATACAATACAGAACAGACAGACAGACAGACGACACCAAAGATACAGAGAGGATAGTAGTAGGAAGAAACACAACAGCTGAACCAAAAACAATCCAGAGATGTCAGATTAAATTACCTCATTTTCTACAAAGAGGTTAAGCATGTCAACGGCCAGCTCCCACTGAGGGCTGTTCTCAATGGGAAGCTCCAAGACTTTTGTCTTAACTTTGGGCTTCTTGGCCTGGGGAGGCTGGTCAGACTTCTTCTCTGTCTTACTCTCCTCTGGGGAGGTCTGGGGAGAGACGAGAGAGAAACAGCATCATTGAGACTAAATATCCATAAAGTAGTGCTCTTCACTCCTGGTGAGCGTTTTTCAGCCTGCTCCAAGATGGGTTTGTTCTGTCTGATCAGCTGGTCATTGGCAAGACAACACAAACTGATCTGGGACCAGGCTACTTGCTTTTGTCTAAGTCTGTACAAACTGCAGTCTTCCAGGACAGAAAGTGCAGAATGCTACCATAAACGTTACGATGATAGATGTCAAATGTGTCATATTCAATATTACCTCCATCTCCTCATTCTCTGGTGGCGTCTTCTCCTCCTCCTCTTCTGTCTCTTTCTGTCCATCTCCTTGGGCCTTTGTCTCATCCTGGTCAGTCTGCATGTTGCCCTGCAGAGCGCAGGTCACTTCATTACCACCACATCTCTGCCCAATGATAGGACAGACAGACTTCCAGATAGCAATGCCATCCAAATATAGTAGTGTACCTAACTGAAGCCCCTCTTCCTCAGGTTGTATGGTTTAATAGCGCATTTGTAGGCCTACCTTTCATTGGACTCTGGTTTGGAAAGTTAATTGTAATTGTCTGTGTAGTGAATATTGAATAAGACACTTTGGTTTTAAAAAATATATACATAAAATGTGAATGAATATGGTTGTTAATAATCACCTCTTCTTCTGGTGTTGCCTGCTGTTCTGTGTCCATGGGCTCCTCTCCTTCCTCGGTCTTCTGGACCTCCACCAGCGAGGCTGAGGAGACGCTGAAGATGCCGTGGATGTTGACCCTCACCTTCACCTTGACCTTAGAGCTCTCCCCAGATGCCTGGGGCACCACCTTCTGGATCACAAACTGACCTATAGGAGAGGACACAGGAAATAAGGTGGTAATGGCACACAGTCGGTACATTTCACAGGAAATACTGATGACAAACTGGGCTATAATGTATTGTCCCCTTAGGGGGAAACTTACATTACAGACACTTGACAAAAACAGTTATAAACAACAAAAAATGTATACAAAAATCAAATCAATGATATGTTTCATATTGCAAAATGTAGTCAACAGGCCATTGCTGCTAGGATGCATAACTGACTATGTTTCTATAGAAGATACTGTTGGCAGACAGAAAAGGACCCACAGGAGCGTGGTTGATAGTGGAGTCAACGCCGTGGACATACCTATGGTGGGGTCGGGGTACGGCAGCTCTTCGGGGGTGTTGTAGTAGGCTTCCAGAGAGAAAGGCTCCCTCCGGTAGAAAGTCAACACTTTGGAGAAGGGTGCAGCATGGTTCTTTGGGAATACCTCGCAATCGCTACAATGAACAACACACATAACAGTCTAGTTTATTAGCACTAAAAGTAACTACAATGAAGCTATCCCACAAAAAAAAAAATCTATAAAATCAAGGCGATAATAAATCCAGATACATATTGTAGTTTACCTCGAGCCTTCCTCTGCAGCAGAGTTCCATTTCAGAGAGATTGGGTAAGCAACTGCGTCTGTGATGGAGAACTCACGCACTTTGAATGCAGGGGACAGGATTGCACACTGAGGAGGCAGACAGGATATTCTTAGCAGGGAGGCAAACCATTATTCCATCACCATACTCCAGTAGAAATCAACAACAATGAATTAGGTCCTACTGGTAAGAATGATATCTATAAATGTTGGAATCCCGATCATTACTACATAGTATAGTAGCAAAAGCGTTTGGAGGCTAACTTTCCTTTTCTAATTTGCTGAGCAAGCAAATCCTGGATGTCCAAAGGTCATTTTAAGGTCAGGAGTGGGGAAACAGAGAGAGATCATCAGACCTGCAGGGCACATCCTCTGGCCACGGCCTCATCAGCATTCAGGGTGGTGCTCAGCTCCTTCCCAAAGAATCTGCTGATCCTCTCTTTGACAGACGGGATACGGGATGCTCCGCCCACTATTTCCACCGCATAGATGTCCTCCTTCTTCAGTTCTGATTGGACAGGAACCAGGAAGGCACCAATCAGAACTGACAGTCACTGACATAACTCAAAACTATAAAAGACAATACTCAATGCCTACACAGATAATGGTCAATTTGATGCTATATGCAAACCTACGATACTCACTGGCTTGCTCCATCAGGTTGTGTAGTGGTGCCTCCACTCTGGCCAGAACGTCAACACACATCTCCTCAAACTGAACCCTAGAGAACATACAGATGCAGATGTAGGACCTTAATTTGATCACCCTGTTGTTGCAACTTCTTGCACAGCAGGAAATGCAAACTTGTAGTGTATTAAAGGTTTAAAAAGACTCCTAAAGAGTTTGTAATTTCCACCTAAAAATGTCACACTTGATTTCCCCTAAATAAAAATGTATCAATCCCTGCAAAAATGTCAATAAATTACAAATGTTGCTGCAAGATTATTTTCCTGCTGTGAGAAACTGGTCAAATAAGATGCTACATATGTATGCATCATCAACATGCAATTTCTCTGATAAAACTTCCAGATTTCAAGGACCACCATGCGTTCTATGGTGTCACTATACTTACAATATAATACACTGAACAACAATATAAAATGCAACAAATATAAAAGATCCATGAAATGTTCCATACGCACAAAAAGCTTATTTCTCTCAAATGTTGTGCACAAATTGGTTTATACATCCCTGTTAGTGCGCATTTCTCCTTTGCCAAGATAATCCATCCACCTGACAGGTGTGGCATATCAAGAAGCTGATTAAAGAGAATGATCATTACACAGGTGCACCTTGTGCTGGGGACAATAAAAGGCCCATCTAAAAATGTGCAGTTTTGGCACACAACAGATGTCTCAAGTTTTGATTGAGTGTGCAATTGGCATGCTGACTACAGGAATGTCCACCAGAGCTGTTGCCAGAGAATTGAATGTTCATATCTCTACCGTAAGCCTCCTCCAACATCGTTTTAGAGAATTTGGCAGTACAACCAACCGGCCTCACAACCGCAGACCATGTGTATGACGTTGTGTGGGCGAGCGGTTTGCTGATGTCAAAGTACTGAACAGAGTGCCCCATGGTGGCGGTGGGGTTATGGTAGCATAAGCTATGGACAATGAACACAATTGTATTTTATCGATAGCAATTTGCATGCACAAAATGACCGTGATGAGATTCCGAGGCCCATTGTGAAACCCATTTCTTTTAAGGTATCTGTGACCAACAGATGCATATCTGTATTCCCAGTCATGTGAAATCCATTGATTAGGGCCTAATGAATTTATTTCAAGTCACTGATTTCCTTATGAACTGTAAGTCAGTAAACTCTTTCATGTTGCATTTATATTTTTGTTCAGCATAACTTCGTCATGTGGTCATTGCATCACAGACCAAAATAATGACTCATCCAATAGATCATGTAAGACCTGTTTATATCAAGGACCACGGCCATGCATTCTGAGGTGTTCAGTTGAGATAACAATCTCAAAACACTATACCTGTTGAGTTTTCCAGAGACGTCGATGTCGTTCATAAAGCACTCGATGTTGAGGGGCAGGTCTGAGGAGTTGGCGCTCATCAGCTTCTTGAGTTTCTCACACTCCTGGTAGAGCCTGACCAGAGCCCTGGGCTTGGTCTTCACGTCCAGCTTGTACTTCTTCCCAAACTCCTCACAGAAGTGTCTCACCAGCATCTCGTCAAAGTCCTTCCCGCCCAGCTCCGGGTCGCAGGCCGTCGCAAGAATCTGAGGGAAAAGAAAATGGTATTAAAAAAAAACATGAATATGAGCAAAAACTAATTATTAGGGCCGGGAGTTTTTCCTGAGCCCATGTGACCTGGCCAGAACAACTCTAGGCCCTAGAGCACTTGTTTTGTTTAATAGCCAAAAGGTTATTGAAGTTGTCTGTAAATTCTTTGTGGACATTTCGGTTTTCAGTAAAAACAGTTATTTTGTAGAATCAGCATGACCCCCCATAGCCTCCTCTGTCTCCTGATTAAAGACACCTACCTTCAGCTTGCCCTTGTTGAAGGCACAGACAGAGGTCTGGTATCCAGAGTGTCCAATGTCTACAAACACCACAATCCTGGGCTTCTCTTCTGGAGCAGGGAGGTCCTGCTTGTAGATTCCATATGCCAACGCCACTGGACGGAAGACATGTATAATCATTATTTATTATGAAACAGCAAATCACCTTAATATCAAACGATACGGTGTGGGTGAGTTAAATAGCTACAGTAACTCTGTTAGGGGTCAACACAGCTCTCTCCATACCTGCAGTTGTCTCATTCATGAGCCTCAGACAGTTGAGTCCAGCGATCTGTGCTGCGTCCACCACTGATCTCCTCTCGGCATCCGTGTAGTAGCAGGGGACCTGAGGAGGATGATTCAGGCATGGTGAGCCAGCAGGCCTAGAAACTCAATTCTAAATTGTTTTTCCCATATCCAATCTTTTAGTCGAACTGTCCAAACTCAGTTTAACATGTGACCAAATTCCTGGTCCTTCTAGTAAAGTGTAGCGCCCAGTGCATCCTAGCACGCTGCAGATTGATACTCACAGAGACAACGCAGTCAGCCACGGGTTTCTTCAGTGCATGCTCAGCTGTCTCCTTCATCTTGGTCAGAAGCATGGCAGTGACCTGCTCAATGCTGAACACCTTCTCCTCCTCCATGTACATCACCTAAAGGACACACAGACACCAGTTGTCATTGTAAATGATTGCTTTTGGGGTTCGCACAGGTAGAGTACAATACAGAATAACACATGAAAATATTATACGGCAAAGACAGACAGACAACCAATATCTATGTTGATTACAGATTAGACAAGGATGATGAGTAATCTATCTCTCCATTAGGCCTACTCATGTATTCCCCACCTTTTTAAGGAGAACTAATCATCACTGTTATCTCTCCTTACCTTGATGCCAGTGGTGCCCGAAGGCATCTTTGCTAAGTCGTAAACAAGGCTGGATTTCAAACGCTGGATGTACGGATCAGAAAAAGCCCGGCCATGAAATCTCTTGAACCCTTGGACTGTGTTCTTGCAGTTTGTGACGACCTGATTTGGGATTAGCAGGGAAATGATGCTGCATTATGATGCTGCATTATGCAAAATAAATTATTATCTCACATTAAAAAGTAACTTAATGATGTGATACCTAATGAAGCAGGAGAAATCAGAAATGATGGAACAGCTTAAATCCCGATCAAATACTTTAGATATAAAAAAAACTGGCAAAATTGACCCCATGGTTATATTTGGGGTTCTTTGAGGACGTGAATGCATAATGATTCTATTCTGTTTTTAATAGTTCCATCAGGTAATCAAATATTGGCCTGGTTATGAAATCCCTATTTCTATGCATAAAACTTGCTAGAAGATTCATACCCTCAATGTGTCACCAGTCAAATAAATAATAAAGTAGAGGGCGTCCCCTATTAACACATACCTGGCTTTTTGCAGCTGCACCAATAGATCGATTCCGTGGTCCAAATGACACACATGCTCTGACAGAATGGCAAACATCAGTAAAATGCTTGTCAGTTTTCACAGGGCTTTCCATAATAAGATAACAGCGCTAGCTAAGATAACACAGTAGTATTAAATTGCACATCTAAATGCGTTTTATTAGCTGGCTAGAAATACAGAGCAGCAAACAAAATGATTCCTATGAACAAGTCCATTGATGTCGAGAGATTGCAGGCCTCCTCCCAGTCGCATTCATGCGTCCATTCATACTTCATTTTTAAAAAATGAACCCCTTGAAAGGGGGACAACAATGAACCCCGATTGTTTTCGAAAACACTCAAGATGTTACGTAAGGAATGTAAGTTAAGGTATCACAAGTCAAATGCCGTAACGTTTAATTGGTAAAATAGCTAACAGAGTACAACGATTGCTCGTTTTTACAAGTCATGGGTTGATCTCTCTAGCTAGCAATAACATTCACGTGCTGTGTTGCAACGCTGCTCGGCTAGGCTAATGTTAGCCCGCAAGCGCACCTCCCTTGTCTGTCTTGCTGCCAAGGCCACAAAATGTGTTCCAATCCCTCTAGTTTCTCAATCGCTTTAGAGGCAAACATGTTGAAAATTACAATTCACACCATATAAACCACACAAATATAAATGTCACTTACGGTGTACATCGATCACTATATTCATTGGCTACAGTTTCTATTCCTCCGGCTCGAGCTACCGCTACATAGCAGTTCAGGAACCCGACATCGAATCCTACCACAGACATCTTCGCAAAATGTTACTTAATTAACAGATAATACTATGGAAACGCACAAAGTAGGCTTACAGTTAATTCCCTAAATACGACAGACCAGACCGCAAACTGAATGTATCAATGTACGTTCTGGTTTAATTCATTATTCCCACCCTAGTTCCATGAAGATGCAACTGAGTGCGCTACTTGCCGGCAAATTGTTGATGCCTTCGAACAAGCTCACTTTCTACACCTCAACATGATAGATTTCAGTATAAAAGTCCTATGATGATGATTGCACAGGTCTCGAAAACCAGACCCTAGGGCCGAAGCATTTGAAAATGGCTGGAGGTAACGCGGATGTCTACAGAGACCAACACAGGAACAGCATGTTCATGCTAGACTACATTACCAAAGGTATGTGGACACCTGCTCGTTGACCATCTCATTCCAAACTCTTGGGCATTAATATGGAGTTGGTCCTCCCCTCTGCTGCTACAACAGCCTCCACTCTTCTGGGAAGGCTTTCCACTAGATGTTAGAACATTGCTTCAGGGACTTGCTTCCATTCAGCCACAAAAGCATTAGTGTGGTCGGGCACTGATGTTGGGTGATTAGGCTTGGATCGCAGTCGGTGTTCCAATTCATCCCAAAGGTGTTCGATGGGGTTGAGGTCAGGGCTCTGTGAAGGCCATTCAAGTTCTTCCACACCGATCTCAACAAACCATTTCTGTAAGGACCTCGCTTTGTGCACTGGGGCATTGTCATGCTGAAACAGGAAAGGGCCTTCCCCAAACTGTTGCCACAAAGTTGAAAGCACAGAATAGTCTAGAATGTCATTGTATGCTGTCTAGTTAAGATTTCCCTTCACTGGAACTAAGAGGCCTAGCACGAACCATGAAAAACAGCTCCAGACCATTATTCCTCCTCCAAACTTTACAGTTGGCACTATGCATTCGGGCAGATAGTGTTCTCCTGGCATATTTCAGTAAGGCCATTCTACTGTCAATGTTTGTCTAGTTTGCACGACTTTATACACCTGTCAGCAACGGGCTGAAATAGCCAAATCCACTAATATGAATGGGTGTCCATATATATATATATTAATTCTATGGACCATTCTGTATTCTTTTGTGACAAATTATTCAAAGGTACAATATGTATTGAATTAGATTATTTTTATGGTAATGATCAATGATCATTCTTGAAAGGTGTTATCGTAGTCTAGAACCATAATGACATTAACTTTTGTTTCTTCCTCAATATTAAAATATTCTTATTAGAAAGGTTTTTGGTGTTGTCGGCTGACTTTGCCCACTACTACTTTTTTTATTTTTTACATTTAACATTTTAACTAGGCAAGTCAGTTAAGAACAAACTCTTATTTACAATGACAGCCTAACAGGGGACAGTGAGTTAACTGCCTTGTTCAGGGGCAGAAGAACAGATTTTTACCTTGTTAGCTCTGGGGATTCAATCCAGCAACCTTTCCGTTACTGGCCCAATGCTTTAACCACTAGGTTACCTGCCATATAGACAGTATACGATACTGTATTTTATACAGACCTGTTAGCCTGTGTAAAATTGCATTGGGCAGTAACCTCATTGCTGTGTAAAATTGCATTGTAACTTTACACTAAGTGACAAATGACAGGTCATTCTTATTTATATATTTCTCTGCAGTGTCCCATCACACGAAAGATGGCAAACCATTCATTCCAAATATCCAGGTGAGGTGGTATCAAATTTATAGGAAAAACATTCAGATAAATATTGTCTTTATTGACAAAAAAAATTGAGTGAAGGTTTAAACAGGAATAGACAGAGAGAGCAGCAAGATTGAAGGTTTCACTCTTCATTCTCGTAGTCAGCAGCAACCTTCCTCTTTCCTTCTGAGTGGACATGGTTGCCCCAGGTGTATGTCAGGTACATGCAGATCATTGCTGGAAAAGAAGAACAGGAGAAGACCGGTTAGCGACTGAAAACAGGGATGTGGCTTGGGAGGCATACACTGAAAAATACAAAAAGCAATGCATGTAGAGTTAGGCCATTTAAAAACATCCAAAGAGTCCGTTTTTTTTTTTACATGGGCAGACAGAAATTGTATCAAAAGAGGTCTTTACAGTGTGCCTCAGAGCACCCCTCTCGTAGACTAAGTCGCAATGGACATTGCTTTAGGAAACATAAAAGTAGTCTGAAAGTGTTCTACACATCTACCCAACTACAGCAAACAGACTACACTGGGAAGATTCTTAGTTGTAGCTGAATAGGTGTGTAGAAGCCCGAGTAGCCACATCTGGTCATTACCTACATGGGACACAGCCAATATTACACCTCTCATTAATATAAGGTTTATTCCATAGTCACAACGTGTGAGATGAGTCATGGTCCAATGACTACCTGCTCCCAGCATGTGTCCCAGGTCCCAAGCTACATCCATAAAATCAGTAGAACTGTTCCGATTGGAGAATCACAGTTTGCGCCACCGGGCAGTGAACAAGAAACTATTAAATCAGTTGATGCTACCCCCCCCCCCCCTCCTCCCCAAATCAAAACCTAATATGGATGCCAATGTTTTGTTCTGGTATGCGTGCACACGTTTCATCTACTTCAGCATGAGGCTGATTAAGACAAACAGGTGTGAAACAGACCGGTGTGCACGCAAAGTGAGAATACAACATGGAATCCATGTTTGGTTTTGATTTGGGGGGGGGGGGGGGGGTAGCATCTAAACTGGATTTAATAGTTTCTTGTTCACTGCCCAGCGATGCAAATGGTGATTCTCCAACCGGAGAACTGATTATGGATGTAGCTTGAGACACCGGACATGCTGCTACCAGGTAGTCGTTGGAACATGACTCATCTCACACGTTGTCGCTATGGACTGCCCTTAGACCTCGTCTTATTAATGAATGAATCAATGGTCTAATATTGGGCTATGAGGCCATATTTATCAAGACTAGAGCAGAAATAAATCCAGAATTTGTCTGGAGATGTTTGATAACAAACAATATCCTGCCTGGTTCTTCACAGAAACCAACGTCCAAACTCTGGGAGTACTTACGGGGAGCAACTTTGAAGACGGATGATGTGAATCGTCTCCAGACGTTTGGGATTCCTTTAGAGAAGTAGTTGGGGAAAGCCCTCTGCTCGAAGGGGGATAGACTATAGGTGATCACATGCCTGATCTTGGCCAAATCTCCAAAGTGGCGACCCATGGTGTCTAGAGAGACTATCTGAAATGACAAGGTAGGAGTATCGGTGAGGAAAAAGGTACACTAGTTTAGATGTTGCAATGCAGTCGTCACACAACTAACAATATACTGGTCCACCAAAAGTCACATTCTTTGGAACAATTGATTAGTCCCCCCAAAAATGTGTATTTCTCCATACATTGACACATCCTATGTGTTTTAATCAAATCAACTATATGCACTGAGCTTGTCTGATGCTTTAAGCTTGATTAATTAATTTAGACAAATGACTAGAGGGAGTCCGATCAGCAATTGATTTGATCGTGCTGGGCCGGGCTCAGAATTGCAGCACTGTTAAAAAAATACAAATTAACACCGATGTTCTGTGGTGGTCGCTGCAGCAGGGAGGACAGAGAACGGGTGCTAGTCAGTCACACAGTCACTGTCTTTTTAATTAAGGCTGTTGATTATAGAATTAAGTTGGGGTTTCCTCTCTCCTCACTTTTCTTAGACAATAAGGCAAGGGCTATTCTCATTCTGCTGCTACCTGCACTGAATTGATCTCAACACAAATATGCTGGTTAACTTTGCACATCGCAACATGGTCTGGGAAAAGGACCCAATTCAACAGCGCTCTGATGTGTTTCAGAACCACGGACAGCGAACATTATCCAACACGGGAGAAAGCACATTTGTTAACAAATATTATTTTGATTAGTGTTACACCTTTGTTCTTACGTAATAACCATATATAATTTCATTACCACATGTCTTAAACTGATGGACTGTGCCATCCCCACAGCCTCCACAACAGATCAGTCCACTCAGACAGGTGTCTTGTATACCATGATTTATTTTTTTGTTGCTACTGCTCAACTAAAGTAAATCTCATTGACCAACCGCCTATTGACCAAACAATCGACTAAAAATGGGGTCAGTCCTAGTTTGTGGTGAAGTAAAAATTTGAGATGTTTTACAAAACAAAGTCATCAACGATTGGATCCTCGCTAACCAATCAGAGTTTTAAAGTCAACGGCAAATTTTCAAGAAACCGCTTTACCCACGTTCTGGCTCTGGCCCAATCCATCGGTTTCTGGGACAAATCAGAACAGTTAGAATGTTTGCGTTCTAGAAAATCGTCAGGGAGGTAACTCCGATTCATTGAGGAGTAGAAACTAATGTCCGTGGGCATAGCGTTTGGCCCAAGGCAAGGAGTTTGGGTTGCCAGGCAAATGTGCATTTCTTCCTCTTTAGAAATGACAACCAGCCAGTCTTCCACAATAGTAGTCAGAATATATTACCACCCTTCACTTACTTACAGCTGCACTGGGGTCAGACAGGCTTTGTTTAGATTAATACACAGCGGCGCTGGCGTGAGATATGGCTCTGAAAATGAACCTCAATCCAATGATGAGAAATGGTGTTGTATTGTCCCATTATTCCAACTGTTACACCGAGAAGATTGAAGGAGTGCTATTAAAACTAGTTGGGATAATATAGGAGAATTCTGAATACAACGCAATTTCTCATCCCTGGATTGAGGTATGTTTCCAGAGCCATATCCGGTGCCGGCTCCTTAGTGTCTTAACCTAAACAGGAAGCCAGTCCGACCCCAGTGTAGCTCTGAGTAAGAATAGGGTCGGAATCTATTCTGACTAATATAGTAGACATTTCATGTAGTCACATTTTATAAAAGAGCAAATGAGTTATGGTTGGAAGTAAAAATGTAACTGTCAATAGACTATTAGAAATGTGAACGTGATATCTTCGTTTTATTTCCAAGCATAACTGGATAGCAAACATTACATTAACTAAAGTTACTAGCTAAATTAGATTGATAGCTAGCTAACTAACGCGTTAGCCAAGTTAACATCAACACCAAACATTAGATGACATGTCATTTCGTCAGTGACATTACAACACGTAAACTCATGTCTGACAGATAATAGAAAGTATGAAGACGATACAACCTAGCTAATTAGCTACCTAGAAAAATATATTGCACAAAAGTGAGGGCAAACGGGACCAACCTGCAACAAGCTAGCCAGTAGCTAACCCCCCTAGCTAACGTGAAGACCTTGCTTGACATTCACGCCAAGATTTAAAATGTGTGTAATGACACGACTCTTATTTCGCAAAATCCCCAAGACATACACTGATATGACACGTATACAGGTGATTAAAATTGTGAAATTAACCACAAAACCTTCAACTTTCAGTATCTCTTACCGTACTGCTTCTCAAGACCCAGATTAATAGTGGTTGATGACGTCTTTGCTCTGGTTTGGTTCAACGTCCAGCGCAATTAAGCCTTTACGTAACGTCCGTTCTTCTTCTTCTATGGTATAACGGCGTTCGCAACAATTATATGTGCATTCCGCCAACTACAGCGCGGGTTGATAATAAGGATCCCAAAAATTGGAAAAAATTTGAGTACAAATAAAGTATCATACTAACTACCAAAAAAGAAGTTAACCAAACAAAATCAACCTGCTTTTCTGTAAAAAAATCATTTTAATCAGATCCCAACACAGGCTCAGAAGCCTCCTGTGAGGGCAGGACATTTCCTTGCGACAAAAGTCCTTGTAGTGCTTCTGCCGGGAAGTTTTGCAGCCCCCCGATATATCCAGCATCTTTGACTTCTTAGACACTTGTGCTGTACAATTAATCACTGAAGCTATAAATGCCACAAAATCCACTTTCATCACAAGTGTATCCAGATCACCTGATTGACTTAAAATACTATCAACTGGTTGCAATGCATCCACCTCCATATCTTCAACACTGTTGTCTCTTTCCCCTTCGACTCTCTTCACCGCCTCCACATAGGAGATAAGCTGTACAAATCTGATCCTTGACACCTCGACCTCCTTTACCCTAACAGGGCAGCCAAGGAAGTCTGGAGTATGATCCCCACCACAGTTGTAACATTTTCATTGACAGATTCTTCAATATCATACTTCTCCTGTCTGCAAACATTTGACACGTGACCATATCCTTTACAATTCCCACACTGTAATGGTTTGGACACAGGTGGTCTCACTGCATACCTCACATATCCAAGCTTCACATATTCAGGTAGCGTCTCCTCAAACAACAATAATATCCACAGGCTTTTCTCCTTCCTTTCATTTACCATACTGGTCAGGTGACGTGCACTGACCACTCCTGGGATTTTCTGACTAAGGTACTCATCTACAGTACCGATCAAAAGTTTCAGAACATCTACTCATTCAAGGGTTTTTCTTTATTTTTACTATTTTCTACATTCTAGAATAATAGTGAAGACATCAAAACTATTAAATAACACATATGGAATCACATAGTAACCAAAATAGTGTTAAATCAAAATATATTTTATATTTGAGATTCTTCAAAGTAGCCACCCTTTGCCTTGATGACAGCTTTGCACACTCTTGGCATTCTCTCAACTAGCTTCATGAGGTAGTCACCTGGGATGCATTTCAATTAACTGGTGTGCCTTGTTAAAAGTTATTTTGTGGAATTTTGTAACGGCAGCCTTCCTCCTCGTCTGAAGAGGAGGTGTAGCAGGGATCGGACCAAGACGCAGCGTAGTTGGTGCTCAACATATTTAATAATACGAACTGTGAACACTACAACAATAACAAAATGTGGCAAACCGATACAGTCCTAGCTGGTGCAGAGAAAACACAGAGACAGGAAACAACCACCCACAAACCCCAACACAAAACAAGCCACCTATATATGATTCCCAATCAGAGACAACACAAAACACCTGCCTCTGATTGAGAACCATATTAGGCCAAACATAGAAACAGACAAACTAGACACACAACATAGAATGCCCACCCAGCTCACGTCCTGACCAACACTAAAACAAGCAAAACACACAAGAACTATGGTCAGAACGTGACAAATTTATTTTCTTCTTAAAGCGTTTGAGCCAATCAGTTGTGTTTTGACACGGTAGGAAGGTATACAGAAGACAGCTCTATTTGGTAAAAGACCAAGTCCATACTATGGCAGGAACCGCACTAAATAAGCAAAGAGAAACGACAATGCCATCATTACTTTAAGACATGAAGGTCAGTCAATCTGGAAAATGCCAAGAACTTTGAAAGTTTCTACAAGTGCAGTCAGACCAATCTGAGGGGACACATGCCCCTGTGGCCATGGCACTTCTGATCCCACACAAGGCAGAAAACCAAGCTGATAAAGCTTTGTCAAGCAGTATGTAAACTCTCCATCTAGTATAGGAGTAAATTCAGACATGATTGCAGATGCAGACGCACAAACTTTACGCTACACAATGGTGTGTGTCTCAGCAGTCAAATGTGTATTTATGTCAGAACAACCATGCAATTTACAATTATATTGAATAAATACTCAAGGATCTGTGCATGCTCTTTATTTTTTTTCAAGCAAATATTTAGATAATTATTCATTTATTTTTTGTGATAATCAGTGAGCCGAACAAGACCGTACAGTACATTTCATTTGTTTTGCATAAATAGATGACATGCATTTTAGTTCCATTCGTCAATATATTAGGTATGCAGTCATTTCATAACCCAGGGTAATAAATACACACAAAAATCAAGTTGTCTATAAAAGATAACTTACATTCTGGACCGTACGAAAAGAGAGGTTGTCCGTGAAACAACAGTCTGCAATCCCCAGGAATAAAATGAAACGTGAAAGTGTTGGATACGAGTATATAGGCCCACTTTTTTAAATATTTTGTCCAGAACAGATGTACTTAAAATGTACCAGTTAGTGTGAAAGAAGAGACTAAAGATGTCAGAACACCCTAAATAAATTAACAAAAAGAATAACTTAAAAATCAATCCATGTTCTCATGCGTCAACACAATGCAAAAACACAAACAAAGCAAACAAACAAACCAGACAGTAAGTGCAGGAATATGACATCTTCACAACATTCCTGCCTATCACGTCACATAAACATGTAAACAAAGGAAATCAATGCTATATTTTCTATTTAGATAAAAATACTTTTTTGGCAAGTAAATGCATCTGTTCTAGATAAAATCCAACTCCATGCACTGATGTTTTGACAAAGACACTGATGAGTGACATGAAGTCACCAGACCAGGATGTTACAATAGGCGATTGTGAAAAAGTCACAAAAGTTGCTAAAGTCAAGCGCTTGAGGATGAAATAAGTCTAGCGGCAGTTGATGCACCAAGTTCAAATGGAATTGAGCCTGACCCTGGAGGTGGGCCTCTAGCGGCATGTGCACCTCGTAGCGATCATGTCATCTAACTCCTTGTAGGCAATGGAGTCACCTTCAAGGGTTAAAACACTCAGGGGGATGTACTCCAAGGGAACACACGAAGGCCGTGGCACAGAGGAGTCCAGTATGTGGTAGATCATGTTCTGGAAGAAAGTGTGTCTGGGGGAGCCGTAGATGAACCCCACAGCCCTGGGACACGTGCCTTTACAGTACCTGGGGTTGTACCTGTGGGGGAAAATGATCCAATGGCTCAGTTTGAGCTCACTGAAGCTCACTCTGAAGTCGTACAAGGCACAGTCGCTCGTAGGGAAGTCAGAAGTCGGGAGGAGGTCCGGGAGGATGGTCTTCGGGCTCGTTTTGCCTCGTGTGTTGTTCGTGGATAGATCTGGAGATTCTCTCCTCAGTCTCCTCCTCTTGCTCCGGGTGATCCTTCGCTCCGGTTTGAACTCCGCCAGGCTCTCAAAGGTGTCCATCTCATTGGCTGACCTCGGATGACCTTGTGACCTGGTGGGCAGCCATCTTTGGTGAGCCAGCTCGCTGGTGTCATTGAGGTACAGGAGCAAGGACGGAGACCTTAGGTGGAGCTCCACGGGGCCCCTACCGCTCCTCTCCTCTCCTCCAGCCTTAGCCTCCCTGCCTCTGCCCTCCACACACGTCAGGTTGATCAGCAAATGGATGTCCTTCTTGTGGGACTGGATGAGAGGTCGGAGGAACGGCGTGATGTCCACCTTGAGTGCCACAATGAAAATAGGTTAACATTATTGTGGTTTAACATCCTGTGATTGTAAATGCAGTGTATCCACATAGGTGGTTGAATTGTGCATTTAAATGATCAAATAAAGCCCTTTTTCGTCTTAATACAATTTCCCTAAAGGAAGAAATAGCTGTTTGCATTGAATTATATTGAACTAAATAATCAATCACCTCAACCCACTTCCTCCTGTGGTCCGTATGGAACAGGAAGTTGACTGAGTGATGGGTGTTGGGGCAGAGAAGACACTGATCCTGGGCAGCCTGCTCTTTCACATCTAGGTAACATTGGGTAGTCATGGACGTGGCCTGCTCTTGGTCGAAGGAGTACAGCAGGACAGACTTCAGGAGCTGCTCCTTGGCTCTGACACGGTCCAGATTGTAGGAGAGGTCTTGCATGAAGAACTCTGTAGGAAACATCGGAAATGAAGGCCTATGAGAAGAACCAGAGATTTAAGAGGAAGCGAGACACCTCACTTGCTTGTTTTTTCTGGTTCATATACAGTCAATAAACTAAGCAGACCAGACCCAGATGCTAATGCATGGGGGGCCAAATGCTAATGCATGGGGGGCCAAATGTGTCTGAATAAGTCAGCACTTTATGTTGATTTGCTCAGTCCTAAAAACTAGGCTACATCAAATACACTGAGTTCACAAAACATTAGAAATATAATATTGAGTTGCACCCCCTTTCTCCCTGAGAACAGCCTCAATTTATCAGGGCATGGACTCTACAAGGTGTTCCACAGGGATGCTGGCCCACGTTGACTCCAATGCTTTCACACAGTTGTGTCAAGTTGGCTGGATGTCCTTTGGGGTGGTGGACCATTCTTGATACACACAGGAAACTGTTGAGCGTGGAAAAACCCAGCAGCATTGCAGTTCCTGACACATTCAAACCGGTGTGCCTGGCACCTACTACCATACCCTGTTCAAAGGAACTTAAATATTCTGTCTTGCCCATTCACCCTCTGAATGGCACACAGGGCAAGCTCCTGGTATAAGCAGTCGCTTAGGACCCCAGGCTGTTAGGGGCATCGACCACCCCCCCCCAAAAAACTTTTTTTTTTATTAACTCAGTGGGGTCTCAACTTCCTGTTGAGAGTTAGTATAGTAGAATAAACAAGATGCAAGTTAGAAACTTGGTTGTGAATCAGCAATTTTTTGTTTATTTTGTCAGTCACTGACAGTCACTCAAATTCCTCAGCTAACAATTTTCAGATAGTTAAGCCAGCTAACTAACAATCTCAACTTGTAGTAAACATGGCAGAACCTTCCGGGCACATGCACAAATCTTGCTTAGGGTCCCCAAAACGCTAGAGTCAGCCCTGATGGAATACACAATCCATGGCTCAATTGTCTCAAGGCTTAAAAATCCTTTAACCAGTCTTCTGTCCTTCACCTACACTGACTGATATGAAATTAACAAGTGATATCAATAAGGGATAACAACTTTCACCTGGTCAGTCTCATGGAAAGAGCAGGTGTTCCTAATATTTTGTGCACTCAGTTTTGAACTAGTGTCCCTATGTAAAATAGACCTCACTTACGTCATTGCATTTCCATGTAAATTAAGTTTCACCCAAAACTCAGAGCTCACCTTTGCTTTGCTCCAGGCACTCACCCCGCGGGGTTATAAGTCGAACTGTGTTGTACAGGTGGTTGTTCCCTTCCAAACTCCTCTCATGTCTCGAAGACATCCTGTACAGTCTTTTCATGTATCGAACATATCTCGAATCAGGTTTCATTCTTGGAGTCGTGTCTTGCCATGGATCTCCCTGTGCTGTTAGCGCCTTCAGAAGGGGTGACAAGATATTGCCATGTTGGTACAAAGTAAAATCGCCAAACTCGTCAGCTAGATTTGACGTGGTCGGGGACGAGCCAAGTGAAAAGCCGCCGATCAAGAGTAGTAAAATAGAGGTCTGGTAATTAAGAAAAATAGTCAAGTGGAGAGGTGTCTCCATTGTAAATCAGTCCGTCAAAACTTGGAGAACTCCCTCAGGTCAATAAACCTATGCACATGTCACTGAAGTTTAACAGGTGTGCGCAATCAACCCAGGGGAAGCATGTATCGCTACAGTGTGGGCAGTATCAGAGGGAAAGAGATAGGATGAGATCTGGTATGAGGGAGAAGGGGATACAGGAAATTAGTTTAAAGAGTATATTGAGTAGAACATTATTAGATATAGTCTCAAATATTTTGTTATATTTTTTAAGAGCAACGGTATGATTTAGTTTCTCCCTGTCTCTGGCCTACACTCCAGTACAGTAGGTGGCGGTAATGCACCATAACTTTGGATGCCAACCGCCGATAAGCCCCACCAAAGAAGAAAACGAATCAACTCAGGGCTGTCAAAACCCAGAAGGGAAATGTAAGGGGCCTTGGAAGAAGGTAATGGTTATTTTGTCATCTACACAGAATATGTATAAATATGAAACGTTCCCAAGGATCAACTTCAACTGTCAGTGTATAGTAGAATGACTGATGAGCTGATTACAAGTGAGCATCATCTTTGCAATGAACCAAGTCATAAATGCAGTAAACATTAACTGTGACCACAAAAATCAGCTTACATCAGAAGGCCGATTGTGTCAGGGTGGGCTTGTACTGATACTCAAACCTCTCTCTCTGTGTGTGTGTGTGTGTGTGTGTGTGTGTGTGTGTGTGTGTGTGTGTGTGTGTGTGTGTGTGTGCGTGCGTGTATGCGCACACGTGTGTGTGTGTCTGTCTATTGTACCCTCCTTTACATCCTCGTGTGTGTTATTTCAGTCCCCAGCCTCTGTCTCCTGCGTTCCCAAACTCTTCCACTTGACTGGCTTCTTGGAACAGAACAGCTTTAAAGGTCCAATGCAGCTGTTTTTATTTCAATATCAAATCATTTCTGGGTAACAATTATGTACCTTATTCTGATTGTTTTCAATTAAAATGGTCCAAAAAAAACAAAGATAGCTTATTTTTATTGTTAAAAATGCACATTATTATTACAACCTAATAGTGTGAAAAGTTATATAAAACATAGGAAAATCACAGTCTTTAGTGCACTGGGTCTTTACCAGTTCTCTGCTCAGTGTTCCATGAGTTTAGGGGTAGAAAGGAGTTATGAAAGTACTGGTTACTGTTATACAACCCGACACAGGCCATACTTTAATAGTGTTTAAGGGCAGGGGAATGGGGAGTCCTATTAAAAGAGAGGCCCTTTACTGTAGTTAGCCCAGAGCACTTCTAAGGACAAAGGTTGTCTGGTAGGCCTATATTTATATGAGAGGGACTACTTCTTCATCTTTTCACTTAAGTTGAACGTTATTTCCCCTGACAGTTCCATGCAGACAGAGGGTGATGTGGTCTATTTAAGCAATACGGCACGAGGGGGTGTGGTATATGGCCAATATACCACGGCTAAGGGCTGTTCTTATGCACAACGTAACGCGGAGTGCCTGTATACGGCCCTTAACTGTGGTATAATGGCCATATACCACAAACCCCCGAGGTGCCATATTGCTATTATAAACTGGTTACCAACGTAATTAGAGCAGTAAAAATACATGTTTTGTCATACCGGTGGTATACCACGGCTTTCAACCATACAGCATTCAGGGCTCGAACTTTAATGTAAAGTTATTCTATAATAATGACAGCTTTTGTTCATTTCACAGAGCCATGGTGGCCTAAGGAGATCGAACAAGCCCATAGAAGGATGATACCTAATTAACAGGGTTGAATGGCCACGGTGACACTGTGAATACAACTGTTTAACTGATTGCATCATCACCATTCTGAGTGCTGCCCTCTTCCCAGACAGAGAGACAATAGCACATTGTTTAACAAACTATCACTTATTATGCTATTGTTGTCTGTGTTCCAAACCATGTCATCACTATTGTCTGTGTTCTAAACCCGTCATCACTATTGTTGTCTGTATTCCAAACCCTGTCATCACTATTGTCTGTGTTCTAAACCCGTCATCACTATTGTTGTCTGTATTCCAAACCCTGTCATCACTATTGTCTGTATTCCAAACCCTGTCATCACTATTGCTGGTCTTTGGTGAAAATAAATCAGTGTAAAAGATGCATAAGCTGATTCAAATTATTTCAACCTTTTTTTTAAATAATGTAGCATTGGATCAATTTGAAATGTAATGGTGTGCTCTCTACATGGAAACTTTTTTTACACTGCAAAAAGATAGATTTTTTGTAACAAATTTTACACAGAGGTTTTCTGAGAGGTTTTAAAGGGTTGAGGTGATACAAGTATGCTATTATGAGCCACGCCAACCTGACTCAATACAGATAATTACATGAATGAGCAGCCAGCTGTTCATCATCTCTAAGCTGCTCCTCATCTATTGCCAAAGTAATAACAGAAGGCTGACTCCTTGTTTCCTTAACCGTGGTGGGGGTTGGAGTGATGGCTGATGGGTAATGACGTTGTGATAAGTGACTAATAGTACCCCTCATTCATGCTTAATGGTTTACTAATGGGGAACATCTATATTCCAGTCAGTTCTGCAATTCAGCAATTGAAATGGAATTGACCCTCACACAATTGTCATTATTATGTGGTGATTTTCAATGCAATTTCAAATGGCATGTTGTCTGACAAACAAACGTGTGAGACAAGAGAACCCGACTCCCCGGGCAGAATTCTCCCCACACAGAATGGGGAACAGTGAAATCATAAATGTGGGGACGCGTGCGTGCAGCCAGCCAGGCAGGTAGCGTGCGTGCGTGCGTGCAGCCAGGCAGGTAGCGTGCGTGCAGCCAGGCAAGTAGCGTGCGTGCGTGTGTGCAGCCAGGCAGGTAGCGTGCGTGCAGCCAGCCAGGCAGGTAGCCTGAGTGAACATGTTAAGTTCACTGCTCCTCACATAACTAACCTCACAGACGTTAAAGCTGCAATCTGGGATTCGTGTTTCAGCCCATCGGGAGCCCTGCCACTGAGGGATATACAGGGACATATCACAGACCGCACCTTTTAATAACACATTTAACCCCGTAGTCAGACGAAGCCCAGCCATGTGTGAGCCTGTTTACGACCGGGAGGGTGAATTTATGTCTGAACGACTAAGCCAGCAGAAAAATATCTCAAATGGCTTGACACAATCATTGCTTAAAGGTAGACTCAGCAAAATGACGTTGCTATGAGCAGCACCGCAGATATTGAGAGGAGCGAGATGCAAGACTTCGCTCTCTCACAGTCACACACAGTATCTGCGCAATGTGCACGGCTTCGCTTCGCGCTGTTCACAGCGTGGTAGCCAGGGGACCAAAACAGCGGAGAAGTTGACCAAGTATGCTGTTTACTTTCTGCATCTAAATGTCATATCGCTGAGTCCACCTTTAAATGAATAATGATCAGTGTAGGAGCAGTACTTCAAAGCTTCTAAAAACCAAACTGGTCATATGTGCAGAATAGCTTATGTCTAGGGCCCTGTGTTTTGGGCTATCATCATGTTACATGACCTAGGACTTAACCTTTATTTTGAGCCTTTTCCACAAATGGCAATTACACCAAAAATAAAAAACTACTGTCTGAGAATGGTGCTGGACCATCTGACATGGAAAAGCTTTGTTGAAAAATGTTTAAATAAAAAGATTAAAATCCAGGTCGTGACATCCCACTGACGTCAATTCAACGTCAGTCTTCCACGTTGGTTCATGGTAATTTCATTGAAATTACGTGGAAACAACTTTGATTCAACCAGTGTGTGCTCAGTGGAATGATTGTCCAAAACACTGGGCCCTACTTATGCCTGATCTTGTCCTCTTCTGGCCATCTCCTGTACTGCCAAAGGAATCTGGAAAGAAATGAGATACTGATAGTGTGGCCTGTACCTCCTAGCTCCTCCATCACTCCTTCATATAAACAAAGCTGATAATTTAATGCGAAGGCAACATTCTATCCAGCTACTCGTAGCATAATGGCCTCCCACTTACCTCCCCTCGCCTACAATCACATTCTCAAGCTGAGAGGCTGCTTTCTTCTGCATTAATGTCACAGAAACAAGCTAAATCAGATAGGGAAAAGGGCAACCTTTTAAAGAAGGAACCGTGAGGTTTTTCTCTACAAATGTATTTTGTAAATTTTTATTTAACTAGGAATGTCAGTTAAGAACAAATTCTTATTTACAATGACGGCCTAGGAACAGTGGGTTAACTGTCTTGTTCAGGGGTAGAACGACAGATTTTTACCTTGTCAGCTCAGGGATTCGAGCTAGCAACCTTTCGGTTACTGGCCCAACGCTCTAACCACTAGGCTACCTGCCGCCCCAAATTTAATGCTCTGTTCTTAGTGTTACGAGAACAGACTGGCACATCCCAATAATGTATTTTACTTTGACACATTCCTGACAAACAAGATTGATTAAAGCAGAGGAAGAAATATGTGAAAATAAACAAAGTGGAATCACACATGATGGCATCAACACCATGGCATCAACACCATGGAATCACACATGATGGCATCAACACCATGGAATCATTCATGATGGCATCAACACCATGAAATCATACATGATGGCATCAACACCATGGCATCAACACCATGGCATCATACATGATGGCATCAACAACATGAAATCATACATGATGGCATCAACACCATGGCATCATTCATGATGGCATCAACACCATGGCATCATACATGATGGCATCATTCATGATGGCATCAACACCATGGCATCAACACCATGGCATCAACACCATGGCATCATTCATGATGGCATCAACACCATGGAATCATATGAATGATGCCATGGTGTTGATGCCATGGTGTTGATGTCATCATGAATGATGCCATGGTGTTGATGCCATGGTGTTGATGCCATCATGTATGATGCCATGGTGTTGATGCCATGGTGTTGATGCCATCATGTATGATTCCATGGTGTTGATGCCATCATGTATGATGCCATGGTGTTGATGTCATGGTGTTGATGTCATCATGAATGATGCCATGGTGTTGATGTCATCATGAATGATGCCATGGTGTTGATGCCATCATGTATGATGCCATGGTGTTGATGCCATCATGCATGATGCCATGGTGTTGATGCCATCATGTATGATTTCATGGTGTTGATGCCATCATGTATGATGCCATGGTGTTGATGCCATCATGTGTGATTCCATGGTGTTGATGCCATGGTGTTGATGCCATCATGTGTGATTCCATGGTGTTGATGCCATCATGTATGATGCCATGGTGTTGATGCCATCATGTGTGATGCCATGGTGTTGATGCCATGGTGTTGATGCCATGGTGTTGATGCCATCATGTATGATTTCATGGTGTTGATGTCATCATGAATGATGCCATGGTGTTGATGTCATCATGTATGATTCCATGGTGTTGATGCCATCATGAATGATGCCATGGTGTTGATGCCATGGTGTTGATGCCATCATGTATGATTTCATGGTGTTGATGCCATCATGTATGATGCCATGGTGTTGATGCCATGGTGTTGATGCCATCATGAATGATGCCATGGTGTTGATGCCATGGTGTTGATGCCATCATGTATGATTTCATGGTGTTGATGCCATCATGTATGATGCCATGGTGTTGATGCCATGGTGTTGATGCCATCATCAACACCATGGCATCATTCATGATGGCATCAACACCATGGCATCATACATGATGGCATCAACACCATGGCATCAACACCATGGCATCAACACCATGGCATCATTCATGATGGCATCAACACCATGGAATCATTCATGATGGCATCAACACCATGGCATCATTCATGATGGCATCAACACCATGGCATCATACATGATGGCATCAACACCATGGCATCAACACCATGGCATCAACACCATGGCATCAACACCATGGCATCATTCATGATGGCATCAACACCATGGCATCATACATGATGGCATCAACACCATGGCATCAACACCATGGCATCATTCATGATGGCATCAACACCATGGCATCATTCATGATGACATCAACACCATGGCATCAACACCATGGCATCAACACCATGGCATCAACACCATGGCATCAACACCATGGCATCATTCATGATGGCATCAACACCATGGCATCAACACCATGGCATCATTCATGATGGCATCAACACCATGGCATCAACACCATGGCATCAACACCATGGCATCATACATGATGGCATCAACACCATGGCATCAACACCATGGCATCATACATGATGGCATCAACACCATGGCATCAACACCATGGCATCATACATGATGGCATCAACACCATGGCATCAACACCATGGCATCATACATGATGGCATCAACACCATGGCATCAACACCATGGCATCATTCATGATGGCATCAACACCATGGCATCAACACCATGGCATCATACATGATGGCATCAACACCATGGCATCATACATGATGGCATCAACACCATGGCATCAACACCATGGCATCATACATGATGGCATCAACACCATGGCATCAACACCATGGCATCATACATGATGGCATCAACACCATGGCATCACTGTTAATGGAGAACAAGCAGGTGTTTGTGTCCACTCGGTTGTTGCCAAGGTGTGGTTTGTTGAGTATGTCTATGTATAGTTCGGCTGAATCAATGAAATGACAGGTTGTTTCCAGGCTGCAGGTATAGGACTACACCCCTGCAGTGCAGACAGAGAGTGTGAAACATAGAAAACACAAATGGTATTTGTTATGCAACTTTATAAAATAACTTGGGTCAGTATATATATAAAAAAATGTGTTACTTCAACACGTTACAGTCAATAACTTTCCTAAGAGCTTAGAAATCCTTATATAGCTATAAATATGTCTCACCACTAAATCAAGACAGGTACAATATTAGTACCTGAAAAGTAGATTGTGTTACCATCAGTACATGGCTTATACTAGTGCTTGTTCAGTTAGCTTAGTGAAATACTCAACATTCACATTGAGGCTTGATCAAATATTGTAATACAGTCTCAAGAGGGTTTAAATAGATTATCTGTTCCAATGTTGAACATTCAATGATGATAGAACATGTCTGAGAAGTGTCTGCGATGGTACGGCTGTGGCCCATCCTTTCTGTCATCCTCTGTGTCTTCACCAGCGTGGTTTTTGTTTCTCTTCCTGTGTCCCATCAGTCTGCTCAGTGTATTCAGTCCCCTGGGTAGCTCCCTGTCCTCCTCATCCTCTTGCTTGTCCTGACACCTGTCCTGTTGGGATACCTGTGGGTCCCCTAGCAGTTCCCTGAGCTCAGATGACACACCTTTCTCCAGGTAGTGGTACGACTTCTTCCCATCATTATCCCTTATATTCACACTGGCTCCGTAGTCTCTCACCAGCAAGGTTATGACTCCATCATGTCCGTGTATGACAGCGATGTGTAGAGGAGTATAACCTGCCTGTGTTCTGCTGTTGACGTCCACCTCCGTGCCTCTCTTCCTGCAGATGTCCAGGATATTGCGGACCATGTCTGTATTGCCGCCCTTGGCCGCCCAGTGGAGGGCAGTGAAACCCGAGATGAAATCTTTCTTCTCGGCCAGCTGCGGGTCCTGTAACAGGAGCCTGTAGATATGTCCCCAGAGACCGGCAGCAGACTTCACCAGCCACTCATGAGCTGCAGCTTCCAAAGGGATAGATTGATCAGAGTACTTATTGGCATCTTTAGTGGTAACCTTATTGGCCGCCGTGGTGAGATCATTGGTGGTGTCGTTGCCCTGTTTCAGGAGCTTGTTTGGGGTTCTCTTCAGCTGTGGAGACTGAGACTCAGAGTACTTATTGACATCCTTGACATTGTCCCCTTGTTTCAGGTGCTTGTTTTGGGTTCTCCTCAGCTGTGGAGAGCCAGATGTTTGTGGTGCTACTCCTAGCTCTGGATGTCTGATTTTAGCCCCAGGGGAGGTGTAGGTGCCCGTACCCCACTCTGAGCTCACTCTGCCTGGGGGTTTAGGAGTCACGGCTGCCTCTGGTGGTAGAGGAGTGGGAAGTCTCTTTGCCAACATGCTTGGAATCTCAGAAGTTTTTGGTCCCACAGACACTTTGTTATTTAATCCATCCTGCCTCGTCGGTACTGGATCTTCTCTCTGTGATTGTGGTGGAGATTTCACTGCCACTATAGCAAACACAGGGCCAGTAATTTTCCCAGTTTTTCTGATCCCTTGATCAGCTGAAACATTCAGTATCTTGATTGTGGGTGTTTCTTGATAAGTATTTTTGATAAGGTTACTTGACCTAACTGCACCCCCATAACCTACTGGGTGCGCATTAGGTCTTCCTCCCAATTCATTTATATGCAGAGGCATATGTTTTACAATATCGTTTAAACAATTTCCATGTATGCTTGAAACACAACATGAATTGTTATTTTCAATGTCAGAGTTCAGTATCCTACCAGATTTGGAAATGGCTGAAGTTTCACTGTGTTCTGAAGAACTGGGTGAGAACGACGTGTTTTGACTGCAAATACTCTCGTCCAAGTCCGACTTCTCAGTGGTTGAATGCATTCCCTCTTTCACAAAGTCGTGAAACCTTTTCTTTACAACGACAAACTTGACATCATCGATCTGTTTGACGACCGCAACGCTGTTTATAATTGTCTTGAATATATCTCTATTGTGCTTCTTTTCCGCGGGATCACTGCAATTGATCTGAGGTTTAAAATTATTCAGCAAATCCGAATTCTTCACTTTGCCCCCGTGCTCCAACAAAAAAGTCAAAATAGTTTCTTGAGTCAAAGCCATATTTTTCAATGTTCACCTCTGCCTAGATAGAGGAGAAATGTTAACTTGTTGTTCTGAAACTCTCCACACCCCGACTGTCCCGCCCGTCTTCTTCTATGAGGTTTGATGCCCCTCGCGTTGAGGGTCCCACCACCACTACCTGCTGTTTCCGGTGTCTAGTTAAATACATTTACTGAGAAATTATCTTCTTGGCATGAACGCAAGATTGGGTTGGGAGATTGCGGATTTGCGGTGCATGCCAAACGTGCCAGGCCGGTGCGCGTCATATGCGCGTTCACGTTTCAATATCATCCACTTTTCTTTCCCGGTATAGAGGATCTATTCTATTCCATTCTATCCTAGTCTAGTCTAGTCTAGTTTTGCCAGATATGTGGACTCGAGTCACGTGACTTGGACACGTACCACTAGAGTTGCACATTTTGCGACTCGAATTTGCGAGAAGAAAAAAAACACTTGCCACTCGACTTCGATTTGAGCATCTATGACTCGTGACTTAACTTGGACTTGAACTGTATGACGCGAGAGACTTGATTTGTCATTTCGCGCACTATGTAAACCTATCTGTCCTTCATATGGGAGTGCTGCAGATTCTGTGCGTTCTGTTCTGTGTTTTAACCAATCAGATTCGCGGAAATCACAGGTTGCGCAGGCCGGGCACAAAAGGTGCTCAGCTCCACTGTCCTCCAGTATTTATTTAGCAAACGTGATAACACATCACTCACGACAAACACAATACATGACTATTTACAGAAATGTTGAAGCAGCCTACACCTAAACTGTATGGGAAGAAAACGATTTCTCAGTCTGATCAACTAGGCTACTGATAACAACCGCAGCCCGCAGGGTAAACGAAGTGGTCATGTTATGTAGCCTATTTATAGTCCGTTTATTTGTTTTAGGAGAAAATGTGAATGTGATCAAATTTGGTTTAGGCTATATTCAAACTTGGGCTGGCTGGCTCAGGCTACCTTGACCTTTTCAATCCAACATGTCAATCCAAAACATAAATAGACTGGGAGTTACTTTTTAATGACATTTGCTCAGCCCTGTGAGTTCTCTTGTCAAATTGCAGTGTTTGTGTCTGTGTAAAGGAAAGTAGTTGTAAAATATAATTCATATTAACGACTACAAGGTTGCTGCAGTTTCACAGAATTTTCATCCTCTCTAGGGCCAGGAGTTTTTCCAGAATTTCTTTACAACCATGTGACCTGTTTAGAACTTATACCTAGGCGGCAGGTAGCCTAGTGGTCAATGGTTCGAATCCCTGAGCTGACTAGGTGAAAAATCTCCCGATGTGCCCTTGAGCAAGGCACTTCACCTTAATTGCTCTGGATAAGAGTCTGCTAAATTACTAAAATCTAAATCTGGTCCCACTCCCATCATTGCACATATAAATACCTTTTTACAACTACTAATTAATCACTGTCAGACCCTATAGGGTCCTGATTTATACCTGGTTAGGCTACCAGATTAGGAAATGCTCCGGGCCCCAGAGAAAACAATTTGCCCCACCACTCTGTGACCTGTAGTGCCACCTCACCGGTCCCAAAAACCATTGCATTGGGTTTCAAAGACTATTACTTAACCCGGACGACGCTGGGCCAATTGTCCGCCGCCCTATGGGACTCCCAATCACGTCCGGTTGTGATACAGCCTGGAATCGAACCAGGGTCTGTAGTGACGCCTCTAGCACTGAGATGCACTGCCTTAAGACTTGAGACTTGCTTAGGACATGCAAAAATTGTGACTTGGTCCCATCTCTGAGTTTTACACCTTGGTTTTCTTTAGCAGAATAGTTTTTTTCATTGTGTCAGTTCATAAAACACCTGTTATTAGCCTACATGTTGTAACGAAGTAATAATAATGCGCAATAATGCATACTTGATCAATGATGGATGGAACATATATTTTTTTCCCCCCCAGGTCTTTGACTATTAGCCTATAATAAAAATTAAATCACTTTCCAACCTCTTGATTTATAGTCTGTATTTACAGCTCACCATCAGAACCAGCCCATACCAACACAGCGCAGATTGTCTGTGTTTCTCCTTCTCCGTGCGTAAAAATCTGTTCTCATGGAAAACCAAGGCGCATCATTCGTCTCCTCTCTACAGTACTAAATCAATGCAATAGAGGCTCCACCTTGTACAGTACCGTCTTACTACATGTGAGACTTTAAGAAATTGCATTTCAGCACATAGGGGGTGTTGCCGCAAAGTAGCCATATTGAATGAATTGAGACGTTCCGCTGTCAACCATCGCCGTCCAGCCAACTAGGTCCCGATGAAGACAGCTCCTCGTAAATTCTACTCCCCACACTTTTCTTCTTCACGATGGCCGCCAAGGACATAGACATTTTCGCTGTAAGTAGCCTAGAGATTTGCTGCGTTTCACAAACATCGTGAATTAACAGCCTAGTGCATTATGCATAGCCTACGTTGCAGTGTGCCTACTGGTATGTTCTGGTATAAGGTAGTAGCTGATTAGGCGGATATGCAGCATCTAAACTGGGGTATCATCAACACCGGGAGAGCAGTGATTTCCTTCCCGTAGACTAGATAGCCTTTGGAGAACTGTAGCCTACTCTTGACGCATTATTATGTCGACCCTGTTCTGGGTTGTTTATAAAATGTTAATTGATGCTAGGAATGCAATTGACGCATTTTATACGTTGCACTCTGATATTGCTGATATTGACACCTCACTCTGCTGTCACTCAGAGATTAAACCAATAGCCACTCGATGCTACATTGTATCAATTCGGTCCACAGATGTATCATTTGCCACTGTCAGTGAAACATTGTAACAGTTTTACAACGTGTTTATTGTAGCCACGCAGGCATTACATGTTAGTCGAGAGAAGAGGGTTGATACATTGTAACTACATCACTACAATGAAAGGAGGGAGAGTTGAACTGTCAGCGCAACCCTAGCTAAGAGGCTAGTTAGTTTGAGTTGTTGTGAATTGAAGCTAACCTGCGGATAACAGGATAAGTAGGTAAGTAGCAGCCACTTGTCTCTCCATGAGGGAACTGAAGGAATACTCAGTTCAACAGTATAGGAACACACACACTCTGAGGACGTGTGTATCTGTCAACATATGACATCCTTCAATGTTTGTTCGTTATGGCAGCCTACTGAATTTGAAATTGATCCCCAGGCCAGAGGGGTCATAACTTAAGGTTTGAACACAAGCCACTTATCTTCATATCAAAGCTACTTATTTTCACTCATTCTGAGCACATAGTTATTGAGTTAGTCCTTCAATTAAACACTGTAGTTCAGTTTGCACCACACACACACACACACACACACACACACACACACACACACACACACACACACACACACACACACACACACACACTACGGCACATGGATGTGAAGCGGATGACAGATTGTGTTTGTTGAGGGTGTGAAATAACAGCTACACAGAGGGATCTTTGTGCCCGTGTGTATGTGCGTGTGTGTTGGTGTGGGTAGAGCACTGGGCCAGTGGCACAGATGATTGTTGTGTTGACCTCATCCTTGTCCTCATGGCTAGACGGCCCAGCCTTCTGTGCTGGGAATAACAACATGTTGTGTTCCTGAAGACGGCCCAGCCTTCTGTGCTGTGAATAACAACATGTTGTGTTCCTGAAGACGGCCCAGCTCTCTGTGCTGTGAATAACAACATGCTGTGTTTCTGAAGACGGCCCAGCTCTCTGTGCTGGGAATAACAACATGCTGTGTTCCTGAAGACGGCCCAGCTCTCTGTGCTGGGAATAACAACATGCTGTGTTTCTGAAGACGGCCCAGCTCTCTGTGCTGTGAATAACAACATGCTGTGTTTCTGAAGACGGCCCAGCTCTCTGTGCTGTGAATAACAACATGCTGTGTTTCTGAAGACGGCCCAGCTCTCTGTGCTGTGAATAACAACATGCTGTGTTTCTGAAGACGGCCCAGCTCTCTGTGCTGGGAATAACAACATGCTGTGTTTCTGAAGACGGCCCAGCTCTCTGTGCTGTGAATAACAACATGCTGTGTTTCTGAAGACGGCCCAGCTCTCTGTGCTGGGAATAACAACATGCTGTGTTTCTGAAGACGGCCCAGCTCTCTGTGCTGGGAATAACAACATGCTGTGTTCCTGAAGACGGCCCAGCTCTCTGTGCTGTGAATAACAACATGCTGTGTTTCTGAAGACGGCCCAGCTCTCTGTGCTGTGAATAACAACATGCTGTGTTCCTGAAGACGGCCCAGCTCTCTGTGCTGGGAATAACAACATGCTGTGTTTCTGAAGACGGCCCAGCTCTCTGTGCTGTGAATAACAACATGCTGTGTTTCTGAAGACGGCCCAGCTCTCTGTGCTGTGAATAACAACATGTTGTGTTCCTGAAGACGGCCCAGCTCTCTGTGCTGGGAATAACAACATGCTGTGTTTCTGAAGACGGCCCAGCTCTCTGTGCTGGGAATAACAACATGCTGTGTTTCTGAAGACGGTCTGGGCACACTCCCAAATTGCACCCTATTCCCTAAGTAGTCACTACTTTTGACCAGGGCCTATTTAGCTCTCGTCATAACTAGTGCACCACATAGGGAATAGGGTGCCATTTGGGAGTGTGCCTAGACCGTCTTCAGAAACACAGGTTCAGTATCTGGCTATGGGAAAATGGATTGCATGGACTGCATGCTAATATTCTGAGTTAAATATAACCTAGCATTATACAGGCCTTCATCCTGGGTTAAATATAACCTATAATTAGTCAGGCCTTCGTCCTGGGTTAAATATAACCAAGAATTAGTCAGGCCTTCATCTTGGGTTAAATATAACCTATAATTAGTCAGGCCTTCATCCTGGGTTAAATATAACCTAGCATTAGAGTCGGGCCTTCATCCTGAAATTGTCAAGAAACTGAAGATCTCGTACAACGCTGTGTACTACCCCCTTCACAGAACAGCTTCATTAAATAGTACCCACAAAACACCAGTCTCAACGTCAACAGTGAAGAGGCGACTCCAGGATGCTGGCCTTCTAGGCAGAGTTGCAAAGAAAATGCCATATCTCAGACTGGCCAATAAAAATAAAAGATGAGCAAAAGAACACAGACACTGGACAGAGGAACTCTGCCTAGAAGGCCAGCATCCCGGAGTCGCCTCTTCACTGTTGACGTTGAGACTGGTGTTTTGGGGGTACTATTTAATGAAGCTGCCAGTTGAGGACTTGAGGCATCTGTTTCTAAAACTAGACACTCTGATGTACGTGTCCTCTTGCTCAGTTGTGCACCGGGGCCTCCCACTCCTCTTTCTATTCTGGTTAGAGCCAGTTTGCGCTGTTCTGTGAAGGGCGTAATACACAGCGTTGTACGATATCTTCAGTTTCTTGACAATTTCTCGCATGGAATAGACTTAATTTCTCAGAACAAGAATAGACTGACAAGTTTCAGAAGAAAGTTCTTTGTTTCTGGCCATTTTGAGCCTGTAATCAAACCCATAAATGCTGATGCTCCTGATACTCAACTAGTCTAAAGAAGGACAGTTTTATTGCCTCTTTAATCAGGACAACAGTTTTCAGCTGTGCTAGCATAATTGAAAAAGGGTTTTCTAATGATCAATTAGCCTTTTAAAATGATAAACTTGGATTAGCTAACACAACGTGCCATTGAAACACAGGAGTGATGGTTGCTGATAATGGGCCTCTGTACGCCTATGTAGATTTTCCATAAAAAATCTGCCATTTCCAGCTACAATAGTCATTTACAACATTAACAATGTCTCCACTGTATTTCTGATCAATTTGATGTTATTTTAATGGACAACAAAAAAATTATTTAAAAAACAAGGACATTTCTAAGTGGCCCCAAACTTTTGAACGGTAGTGTATATTTTTTGTTTACGTATTTTTTGTTTACACATTTATAACATGTGATTGTCTCTCCACAGAATGAAGAGGAACGTTGCCTGGAGCTGGGCGGCCATGTTGGGTTTGACAGTCTTCCAGACCAGTTGGTCAGTAAATCAGTCACACAGGGATTCTGCTTCAACATCCTGTGTGTTGGTACGTAACGTCTGAGACCATTCCAGCCTGCAACATCTTAACGTGTCTCAGTTCTCACTACAGATACAACTCCAGCCTTAGTGCCAGTCTATTTCTACTGTAGCTAAAGGCAAGGATGTTTTCTGAACGCAGAAACCTTCCGGTACCCAGGCTAAAACATCTTCAGTCACAGCATTTTTATTTTCTCACTCACATCTTTTTAAAATGTTCATCGTATTTTCTACTTTTCTCTCTTTTTCTTCATCTCAGGTGAGACAGGGATAGGGAAGTCAACGTTGATGAACACGCTGTTCAACACACTGTTTGAGGCCGAGGAGGCCAGCCACTACCAGAACGGTGTGTACCTGCGGCCCAGGACCTACGACCTGAAGGAGAGCAACGTTCAGCTCAAACTGACCGTAGTCGACACCGTGGGGTTCGGAGACCAGATCAACAAGGAGGAGAGGTGATAATACAGGAACAGCTGGGTGCTTCGTTAGTGAGGCAGATAGGAGGTGGTTTGGTGAACCACACTCGCGTGATGAGTAACCTTGCCTGACATCTGGTTGAGGTGTTTAGCTCATGGATTTGTGTAGGTACTGTAGGGAGAGGCATAGCATCAGGACTGTTCAGTTAATGGTTCAGGTTGGGGTTCAGGTTGGGGTTCAGGCTAGGGTTCAGGTTGGGGTTCAGGTTGGGGTTCAGGTTAGGGTTCAGGTTGATGTTCAGGTTGGGGTTCAGGTTGGGGTTCAGGTTAGGGTTCAGGTTGGGGTTCAGGTTGGGGTTCAGGTTAGGGTTCAGGTTAGGGTTCAGGTTCAGGTTGGGGTTCAGGTTAGGGTTCAGGTTGGGGTTCAGGTTGGGGTTCAGGTTGAGGTTCAGGTTGGGGTTCAGGTTGGGGTTCAGGTTGGGGTTCAGGTTAGGGTTCAGGTTGGGGTTCAGGTTAGGGTTCAGGTTAGGGTTCAGGTTGGGGTTCAGGTTGGGGTTCAGGTTAGGGTTCAGGTTGGGGTTCAGGTTGGGGTTCAGGTTGGGGTTCAGGTTAGGGTTCAGGTTGGGGTTCAGGTTGGGGTTCAGGTTAGGGTTCAGGTTGGGGTTCAGGTTAGGGTTCAGGTTGGGGTTCAGGTTAGGGTTCAGGTTGGGGTTCAGGTTGGGGTTCAGGTTGGGGTTCAGGTTAGGGTTCAGGTTAGGGTTCAGGTTGGGGTTCAGGTTGGGGTTCAGGTTGGGGTTCAGGTTAGGGTTCAGGTTAGGGTTCAGGTTGGGGTTCAGGTTAGGGTTCAGGTTGATGTTCAGGTTGGGGTTCAGGTTGGGGTTCAGGTTGGGGTTCAGGTTAGGGTTCAGGTTGGGGTTCAGGTTGGGGTTCAGGTTGGGGTTCAGGTTGGGGTTCAGGTTCAGGTTGGGGTTCAGGTTGGGGTTCAGGTTAGGGTTCAGGTTCAGGTTGGGGTTCAGGTTAGGGTTCAGGTTGGGGTTCAGGTTGGGGTTCAGGTTAGGGTTCAGGTTGGGGTTCAGGTTGGGGTTCAGGTTGGGGTTCAGGTTGGGGTTCAGGTTAGGGTTCAGGTTGATGTTCAGGTTGGGGTTCAGGTTGGGGTTCAGGTTCAGGTTGGGGTTCAGGTTGGGGTTCAGGTTGGGGTTCAGGTTGGGGTTCAGGTTGGGGTTCAGGTTAGGGTTCAGGTTGGGGTTCAGGTTGGGGTTCAGGTTCAGGTTGGGGTTCAGGTTAGGGTTCAGGTTGGGGTTCAGGTTGGGGTTCAGGTTGAGGTTCAGGTTGAGGTTAGTCATTAAAATAGCACTTCTTCTTGGATGGTTTCTAGATACTGAACCTACTTTCATTCAGTGGTTAAAGGTTATTAAGACAGGCTGTAGCTATAAGAAGACCAACGTTGGACATTCAGCATTCCTCCTCAGGCCCTCTCGACTAGTGGCCCTCCAGCCGACACACATACAGTGTAAAGGATTGGCATAGCTCAAGGCTTTGGGTCTTTGTGCAGCCACGAATGGGAAGGGAAGAGTAGGGAGAGGATGATTAGAAGAGCTAATGCAGTCTGAAAAGGAACTTGAATAGTCAAACAACAGGGGAGTGGGAAAGTGCATTTTTGGAGCCGTATTATCGTGGCGGTTTGTAACCCAGATACTCTACTGTTTGTTTCTTGAATAGCAGGGGAAACTTTCCTGCTTTTCTGGTGAAAATGCGAGGTTGAGGTTGAGAATAAATACTGTGTATGTTTTCAGACCCTGTATTGTTTTATCACTTTTCTCAGGGATGTGATTGTTCCCGATTTAATCAGGAATTCCTGCTTTTCTAACATTCTCCATTCACTTGTAATTGAAACTGACCTATCCCCAAAGCCCAAATCCTGATCACATCCATGTTTTGTCTTTCTGTGCGCTGCAGCTTCAAACCCATAGTGGACTACATCGACACCCAGTTTGAGACCTACCTGCAGGAGGAGATGAAGATCAAGCGTTCCCTGTTCGACTACCACGACACCAGGATTCATATCTGTCTCTACTTCATCGCCCCCACCGGACACTCTCTCAAATCACTGGATCTGGTCACCATGAAGAAACTGGACAGCAAGGTAACGTTTGAAATACACTATATAAAAGTTTGTGGACACCCCTTCAAATTAGTCTATTCGGCTATTTCAGCCACACCCGTTGCTAACAGTTGTATAAAATCGAGCACACAGCCATGCAATCTCCATAGACGAACGTTGGCAGTAGAATGGTCTTACTGAAGAGCTCAGTGACTTTTAACATGGCATCGTCATAGGATGTGACCTTTCCGAAAAGTCAGTTCTACAAATTTCTGGCCTGCTCGGGCCCCCGAGAGGCGCAGCTTTCTAAGGCACTGCATCTCAGTGCTAGAGGCGTCACTACAGACCCTGGTTCATTCCAGGCTGTATCACAACCGGCCGTGATTGGGAGTTCCATAGGGCGGTGCACAATTGGCCCAGCGTCATCCGGGTTAGGGTTTGGCTGGGGTAGGCCGTCATTGTAAATAAGAATTTGTTCTTAACTGACTTGCCTAGTTAAATAAAGGTTAAGTACAAATAGATCTGCCCCGGTCAACTGTAAGCGTTGTTATTGTGAAGTGGAAACGTCTAGGAGCAACAACGGCTCAACTGCGAAGTGGTAGGCCACACAAGCTCATAGAACGGGATCACCGAGTGCTGAAGAATGTAAAAATCGTCTGTCCTCGGTGGCAACACTCACTACCGAGTTCCAAACTGCCTTTGGAAGCAACGTCAGCACAATAACTGTTTGTCGGGAGCTTCATGAAATGGGTTTCCATGGCCGAGCAGCCGCACACAAGCCTAAGATCACCATGCGCAATGCCAAGCGTTGGCTGGAGTGGTGTAAAGCTCGCCGCCATTGGACTCTGGAGCAGTGGAAACACGTTCTCTGGAGTGATGAATCATGCTTCACCATCTGGCAGTTTGACAGACGAATCTGGGTTTGGCGGATGCCAGAAGAATACTACCTGCCCGAATGCGTAGTGTCAACTGTAATGTTTGGTGGAAGAGGAATAATGGTCTGGGGCTGTTTTTCATGGTTCGGGCTCCTTAGTTCCAATGAAGGGAAATCTTAACGCTAAAGCATACAATGACATTCTAGACACTTGTGTGCTTCCAACGTGTTAGCATCTGAAGCGTTGGACATCATAGAGTTGAACAGGTGCTGTAGGCCTGAAGGATACTGACAGGTGTTCAGCTTCAGGCACAACCAGTTACATTTTTATCTCAAAGTAGAGCTGCATTGCATTTTGATGCTTGTATTTGTGTCAATCCAGAGTTAATCTTTTTTTTAAACATAGTAGACCTGATGATTGAAACGCTATTGGAATGCAAAAGCTGCTCCTCCCTGTACTCCCAGGTAAACATCATCCCCATCATTGCCAAGGCAGACACCATATCTAAGAGCGAGCTGCACAAGTTCAAGATCAAGATCATGTCAGAGCTGGTGAGCAACGGTGTTCAGATCCACCAGTTCCCTACTGAGGACGAGGCTGTCACCGAGATCAACTCCTCTATGAATGTGAGTCTGACACACACATACGCACACACACACACACACACACACACACACACACACACACACACGCATGCACGCACACACACACACACACACACACACACAATTATACACACAAACATGGACACACACACACACACACACAATTATACACACAAACATGGACACACACACACACACCCTTGTCACATCACAGTGCAGTTGTGTATGCCAGGCACTTGTACACTGTAATCAGATTGCTTGCCTTCCTGATTGACTGCGTCAGCCGAGGAGCCGATGATTGATTGATTGATTGATTGATTGATTAAAAGAGACAACAGTGTCTTCCTCTTGTTCAATGCCTTAAAAAAACACCAGCTTATTTGTGACACATTGCTGTGGTCTTGTGTTTTTAAGCAACAAGTCGTTGTTATATTATAACGGGGGTCATACATGCTCGTGACAGTCTTATCATGCGTTATAAAGAGTTACTAAATGTTCCCATATCAAATGAAATCCTTTCTTCCAGGCCCATCTGCCCTTCGCTGTGGTGGGGAGTGTTGAGGAGGTTGAAGTGGGGAATAAGATGGTGAAAGCCAGACTGTACCCCTGGGGAACTGTACAGGGTAGGTATCTCTCTATTGATCCTGTACCGCTGGGGAACTGTACAGGGTAGGTATCTCTCTATTGATCCTGTACCTCTGGGGAACTGTACAGGGTAGGTATCTCTCTTTTGATCCTGTACCTCTGGGGAACTGTACAGGGTAGGTATCTCTATTGATCCTGTACCCCTGGGGAACTGTACAGGGTAGGTATCTCTATATTGATCCTGTACCTCTGGGGAACTGTACAGGGTAGGTATCTCTCTATTGATCCTGTACCTCTGGGGAACTGTACAGGGTAGGTATCTCTATTGATCCTGTACCTCTGGGGAACTGTACAGGGTAGGTATCTCTCTATTGATCCTGTACCTCTGGGGAACTGTACAGGGTAGGTATCTCTATTGATCCTGTACCCCTGGGGAACTGTACAGGGTAGGTATCTCTCTATTGATCCTGTACCCCTGGGGAACTGTACAGGGTAGGTATCTCTCTATTAATCCTGTACCCCTGGGGAACTGTACAGGGTAGGTATCTCTATATTGATCCTGTACCTCTGGGGAACTGTACAGGGTAGGTATCTCTATTGATCCTGTACCCCTGGGGAACTGTACAGGGTAGGTATCTCTCTATTGATCCTGTACCCCTGGGGAACTGTACAGGGTAGGTATCTCTATATTGATCCTGTACCTCTGGGGAACTGTACAGGGTAGGTATCTCTATTGATCCTGTACCCCTGGGGAACTGTACAGGGTAGGTATCTCTATATTGATCCTGTACCCCTGGGGAACTGTACAGGGTAGGTATCTCTATTGATCCTGTACCTCTGGGGAACTGTACAGGGTAGGTATCTCTCTATTGATCCTGTACCCCTGGGGAACTGTACAGGGTAGGTATCTCTCTATTGATCCTGTACCTCTGGGGAACTGTACAGGGTAGGTATCTCTCTATTGATCCTGTACCTCTGGGGAACTGTACAGGGTAGGTATCTCTATTGATCCTGTACCTCTGGGGAACTGTACATGGTAGGTATCTCTCTATTGATCCTGTACCTCTGGGGAACTGTACAGGGTAGGTATCTCTATTGATCCTGTACCTCTGGGGAACTGTACATGGTAGGTATCTCTATTGATCCTGTACCCCTGGGGAACTGTACAGGGTAGGTATCTCTCTATTGATCCTGTACCCCTGGGGAACTGTACAGGGTAGGTATCTCTATTGATCCTGTACCCCTGGGGAACTGTACAGGGTAGGTATCTCTCTATTGATCCTGTACCTCTGGGGAACTGTACAGGGTAGGTATCTCTCTATTGATCCTGTACCGCTGGGGAACTGTACAGGGTAGGTATCTCTCTATTGATCCTGTACCGCTGGGGAACTGTACAGGGTAGGTATCTCTATTGATTCTGTATATTGATATTACGCAATCACTAGAGACCCATATCATCAATGCCAATATAAAAAAAGACTTTAATTGTTATTTTCTCAAATGCATATTGTTGTTAACTTGCTATTGAATGACCAGTCCCTTTCAAACTATAAGGTATTTGTCACCATATTAAACCAACCATATAACCCAGTCCTGCTGTGTTGTGTTGATCAGTGGAGAACGAGAGCCACTGTGACTTTGTGAAGCTGAGAGAGATGTTGCTGAGAGTGAACATGGAAGACCTGAGAGAGCAGACTCACGCCAGACACTACGAGCTCTACAGACGCTGCAAACTGGAGGAGATGGGATTTACAGATACAGACCCCGACAACAAACCCTTTAGGTGAGACCAGCTCTTGTTCAACGTTACATAGCGGGCAGGTTGTCTATCCTTTTTTTTGGGCTGAAGGTTTGATGACAAATATGCACAATATAAAGTGAAATTAGATCAGTGTTAGAAGTCAAAATACGGCCAAAGCATCAGAACACCTAGATGTCCAGGGGCCGGCGAGTACATCTACAGTAAGGAGCAAAAGCCCATGGACGTCTCACAGCAGTCAGAGACCTAATACACATTCTAGAATGAAATATAGACACCCTATTCCCTACCTAGTGCACTACTTTTGACCAGGGAACCCTGTTCCCTATGTAGTGCACTAGGTAGGGAACAGGGTTCCATTTGAGATGCATCCATATGCCTGTTTACCTGTAACTACCTCGTCTTCCCTCACCAATCAGTCTGCAGGAGACGTATGTGGCCAAGCGGAGAGAGTTCCTGGGGGATCTGCAGCATAACGAGGACGACATGAGACAGATGTTTGTCAACAAGGTGAAGGAGACCGAGGCAGAGCTGAAAGTAAAGGAGAGGGAGGTAATCATTCACAGGTGCTTCTGGGAATTTGTTTTGTTTAGATTATGATGTTGTTCTGCTCCCTTTCATACTTGAACTCATCCTCATTTTGTGACTGTGTGTCTACAGTCATAACGTAACAGGGCATTTTGGGAGCTTCCAACAGTTTGGACCCTTTTACTTTAGTTTGAACTGTTTGCTCAGTGCAGCAGTCCGAGACAGTTCCTTGGATGTTCTGCTGCCTATATTATTAGACGTTAAAGCACAAAGTGCCTATATGTTACCATGTTACCAACCCCTCCAATCCAGCTCCATGAGAGGTTTGAGCAGCTGAAGAGGATGCATCAGGAGGAGAAGAGGAATCTGGAGGAGAAGAGGAGTGACCTGGAGGAAGAGATGAACGACTTCAACAGGAGGAAGGTGGCAGCTGAGACGCTGATGGGTCAGTCTCTACAGGGATCCTCACAACCATTCAGAAAGGACAAGAAGAAGTACGTATTTTCTCTCTCTCTCTCTCTCTCTCTGTCTCTGTCTCTGTCTCTGTCTCTCTCTCTGTCTCTCTCTTTGTCTGTCTGTCTCTGTCTCTGTCTGTCTGTCGGTCTCTCTCTGTCTCTGTCTCTGTCTCTCTGTCTCTCTCTTTGTCTGTCTGTCTCTCTCTCTCTCTGTCTCTGTCTCTCTCTGTCTCTCTCTTTGTCTGTCTGTCTCTCTCTCTCTGTCTCTCTGTCTGTCTCTCTCTCTGTCTGTCTCTCTCTCTCTGTCTCTCTCTTTGTCTGTCTCTCTGTCTCTGTCTGTCTCTCTCTGTCTGTCTCTCTCTCTGTCTCTCTCTCTCTCTGTCTCTCTCTCTCTCTCTGTCTCTCTCTCTGTCTGTCTCTCTCTCTCTCTCTCTGTCTGTCTCTCTCTCTGTCTCTCTCTCCCTCCTTTACTTTCTTTTTCTGTTTTTAGCATTGAATTCATTATTTGATATACTATAGCTCAAGTGATATTTGTAATCTTCACTATAAGTGTTCAACTCCTGACAGTCCTTGAGTGTTTCAGTGTCACTATAGCCAAGCCTTTAACTGACCAAACGCTATAGTAGCAGACACTAGAGCCCTGAAGCTCTGGCCTAGTGTTCTGCTTGTCTCTATGGGACTGACACTCGCACAGTTGCAGTCAGGAAGTGACTAATGATATAGCATTACAGTGCCAGGAGACATCTTGGCTTGGAAACTGTGATACGGGGGACGGATTGAGTCTGACATTGTTTTCCCAGAGAGTGGAGGAGGTCACAGTTTGCCCTGTCACCGCCTGATCGCCTGATACTTGTGGTTCTGCAACACACACACATACAAACACAATAACACACACTACACACACCACCACCACCACCAGACCGTCTCTGCATAGCACGACCTGTCAGTCTCGATATCCGCTAGGCTGGGTCACTGGTGTTTAGCTACACACAATATGAATTGATAGGGTAACACTAGTCTTTTCTCACAGCCTCAGTGTATGATAACACAAATCTGACTAGACTGTGATAACACCAGTCATATGTAGCTAGTGTTATCATAGAGGCTGTGGACTGCATGTGTCATTCACTGTTTGGGTGCTACCAGAAACATAGACTTGTCTGTGGGTGACGCTTAGATGGTTCAGAGTTAGACATCTTAGATGGTTCAGAGTTAGACATCTTAGATGGTTCAGAGTTAGACATCTTAGATGGTTCAGAGTTAGACATCTTAGATGGTTCAGAGTTAGACATCTTAGATGGTTCAGAGTTAGACATCTTAGATGCTTCAGAGTTAGACATCTTAGATGGTTCAGAGTTAGACATCTTAGATGGTTCAGAGTTAGACATCTTAGATGGTTCAGAGTTAGACATCTTAGATGGTTCAGAGTTAGACATCTTAGAAGGTTCAGAGTTAGACATCTTAGATGGTTCAAAGTTAGACATCTTAGATGGTTCAAAGTTAGACATCTTAGATGGTTCAGAGTTAGATATCTTAGATGGTTCAGAGTTAGATATCTTAGATGGTTCAGAGTTAGACATCTTAGATGGTTCAGAGTTAGACATCTTAGATGGTTCAGAGTTAGACATCTTAGATGCTTCAGAGTTAGACATCTTAGATGGTTGAGAGTTAGACATCTTAGATGGTTCAGAGTTAGACATCTTAGATGGTTCAGAGTTAGACATCTTAGATGGTTCAGAGTTAGACATCTTAGATGCTTCAGAGTTAGACATCTTAGATGGTTCAGAGTTAGACATCTTAGATGGTTCAGAGTTAGACATCTTAGATGGTTCAGAGTTAGACATCTTAGAAGGTTCAGAGTTAGACATCTTAGATGGTTCAAAGTTAGACATCTTAGATGGTTCAGAGTTAGATGGTTCAGAGTTAGACATCTTAGATGGTTCAGAGTTAGACATCTTAGATGGTTCAGAGTTAGACATCTTAGATGGTTCAGAGTTAGACATCTTAGATGGTAGCCCATTTAGTTCAGAGTTAGACATCTTAGATGGTAGCCCATTCAGTTCAGAGTTAGACATCTTAGATGGTAGCCCATTCAGTTCAGAGTTAGACATCTTTGATGGTAGCCCATTCAGTTCAGAGTTAGACATCTTAGATGGTAGCCTATTCAGTTCAGAGTTAGACATCTTGCATAAAGAATATCAGTGGTTACAAGCTTCTGTCTGTATTCCTATCCCAATGTTAATCTGTCTATTGTAATGGAATAATGATCTCTCTCCTCAGACCAAAGAGAGATCTGTTGGACATTTATCTTCATAGAGTCTCAATGACAGGAAATGTTAAGCAGCACACTGATGAGGAGGAGAAAGTGTGATGAAATGTGAGGAAATAAAAGGTTGACTATTGACTATGACTCTGCTGACTCCATAGACTTGGCTGATTCACCAAGTTAATGTGGAGGTTATAGTGCCCTCTATTGGACAGTTCCCACATTTCACATTATAACCAGTTCATTTTATTCGTAGAGAGATGGTCCCTGTTTTCTTTCTTTGTGTGAAGATGGACAGATCATAAAACGGTTTGGTTCGATCTGTAAAACTGAAACATCCATAATGTTGAAATGATTGCGATCATTGTTAACACACTATTCTCAACTTTTTTTTTAGTTTTGCATACTATTTTCTTCTTATGATTTTCAATTCATCAAATTCTATATATGTTCCTTTTACCATATTTTTTGCCATATTTTCTTTATTTCAGTTGATTCGTGGCACCACAGCAACACCAAGGCAACCAGGAATGTGTCTCTTCATCACCATGGAAACAAGGGACTTATTTTATCTTCACTTTTTATCTTCAGGGACTATTTCATTCTCAAATTGTATGAATGGACCCCAATGACACCTCTTTGACAATACATGTGAGAGAGCGAGCGAGAGAAATGTGTGTGATGATGATGAGTTGGCTGTGAGCCGCTCTGTATTCAAGGATCAGAAAGATGACCTTACACAGTGGACTTCATGGGCGTGTCCAAAATGGCCCCCTATTCCCTACAGTATACATGTCTTGTGGAGTCAGCACTGGAGATCAAAGTGTGCATCCTAAATGGCCCACTATTCCCTATATAGTGCACTACTTTTGACCAGCGCCAAGTAGTGCACTATATAGGGAATAGGGTGTAATTCAGGACGCAGGCGTTCTCTCCAGTGCTGACTCCACAAGACGTGTGAAAACAAAACCTGTGGACTCAGTTATGATAACTTTAGTGTATGTTGTTTTACGTTCCTGGTGTGAATGTGTCAATCTACCATCTGAAACGTACATAGACATTAGAACCAGGAAACGTAAGGCTAGGAAGAAAGTATGTATAGTTCTATCTTGGTTTCCAAACTGCTTCTGAAACAGAGCGACAGCTCGCCTTCCAGGCTAATATAGTTTACCCATCACTGTGTCAAATATTGACTGTGAACTGTGTGTGTGTGTGTGTGTGTGTGTGTGTTAATTTGTATGTGTGTATTAATGCCAGCGAAGACAGTTTTTGGAGGATATATTGGCACGGATGTTGTTAGGCATTATCACTTTTATACAATGGGCTACCAACATATTCAAATAATGATTTACATATTTTCATTAAAATAGTGTATTTTGATTAATTTATTCATACTATTTCATCTTTCCACGAGATATAGTCCTGACACAAATTTAAGGTTGCTACCCAATCCAGCTTATTGCTGGTCGTTCGTTCTATCGGTTTGGTTGACAGAGATGTGACCCAGTCGTTAAGTCTTTTTGTTCTGTATCTATAGACCCAGTCATTAAGTATTTTTGTTCTGTATCTATGGACCCAGTCGTTAAGTCTTTTTGTTCTGTATCTATGGACCCAGTCGTTAAGTCTTTTTGTTCTGTATCTATGGACCCAGTCGTTAAGTATTTTTGTTCTGTATCTATGGACCCAGTCGTTAAGTCTTTTTGTTCTGTATCTATGGACGCGACACAGTCATGCATTCTAAATGTTCCATTGCCATACTGGCTGGCAACGTTCTTATCCCTTGCTTGCCAGCTAGCCAACTATGGCTAATTTACAGTCACGTCAAACAGTACAGCCAGGATAACAGCAAAGTAGCTGCGTTTGGGTTTGTTTAAGGTGTTTCTAGTGACATTTATTTGGATACATCCATAACAATGAGCTAATGATGCACAATTTTGCATGGCATAGAATGTGCTCTCTCGTCAGGACAGTGTTGTTCAGAGGAGCTAGCCAACAACACAGCTAACACAATCACTAGCTGCATTTCGTTTCGTTTTACCTGTTATCTATTGACATTTCTTTGTATATATCCATAAAAATGATGCCAGCTGATTCATGATTTCCACTGGCTGAAAAAAGCTGTCTGTCTCGTCCGGACTCCCAACACGTCCATTACTATGGGACAGCTGGAGATCGAATTTACAGATTGAAACAATGTTGCAAATGTCAAAGAGACAGACAGAAAGGGTTATACAAATCTCCGCTGTTGAAAACCAATTGCTAGTCTAAAAGAAATGGGATATAATGTCCAGATGCTTTTTATAGTGGAGATCAAGTTTATAAATTACCTGGCTGGGCTGATGAGACAGTGGATTGCGCAGTGAGATGGAACAGAGTAAATAGACATTTCAACGTCATAGGTTTAGCCGGTGGTGACTAGTGGAATAGACACTGGCTGGAATGCGGTTTTAACCAATCAGCATCCAGGATTAGACCCATCCGTTGTATAACATAGATTATGCATTTGTGTATTTATACATGCAAATGTATGTAAAGTAATCTAAATATGACTAAACCATAGTCAATAGAAGTGTAATAATTAATCCAGTGCTGTTTTACATGAATACAGAACTTGTATACTGTATATGAATATATGCATATTAATACTATATTTTCGAGTTGCTGATAGTTTTTATGTATAAAGTATGTTATGATACTGTAGCTAGGTAGAGTCCAGTATGTAAATACTGTATCTAGGTAGAGTCCAGTATGTTATGCTGTAGCTAGGTAGAGTCCAGTATGTTATGATACTGTAGCTAGGTAGAGTCCTGTATGTTATCCTGTAGCTAGGTAGAGTCCTGTATGTTATCCTGTAGCTAGGTAGAGTCCAGTATGTTATGATGTAGCTAGGTAGAGTCCAGTATGTTATGATGTAGCTAGGTAGAGTCCAGTATGTTATGATGCTGTAGCTAGGTAGAGTCCAGTATGCTATGATGTAGCTAGGTAGAGTCCAGTATGTTATTATGTTGCTAGGTAGAGTCCAGTATGTTATGATACTGTAGCTAGGTAGAGTCCAGTATGTTATGATGCTGTAGCTAGATAGAGTCCAGTATGTTATTATGTTGCTAGGTAGAGTCCAGTATGTTATGATACTGTAGCTAGGTAGAGTCCAGTATGTTATGATACTGTAGCTAGGTAGAGTCCAGTATGTTATGTTGTAGCTAGGTAGAGTCCTGTATGTTATCCTGTAGCTAGGTAGAGTCCAGTATGTTATGTTGTAGCTAGGTAGAGTCCAGTATGTTATGATACTGTAGCTAGGTAGAGTCCTGTATGTTATGATACTGTAGCTAGGTAGAGTCCTGTATGTTATCCTGTAGCTAGGTAGAGTCCTGTATGTTATCCTGTAGCTAGGTAGAGTCCAGTATGTTATGATACTGTAGCTAGGTAGAGTCCAGTATGTTATGTTGTAGCTAGGTAGAGTCCTGTATGTTATCCTGTAGCTAGGTAGAGTCCTGTATGTTATCCTGTAGCTAGGTAGAGTCCTGTATGTTATCCTGTAGCTAGGTAGAGTCCAGTATGTTATCCTGTAGCTAGGTAGAGTCCAGTATGTTATGATACTGTAGCTAGGTAGAGTCCAGTATGTTATCCTGTAGCTAGGTAGAGTCCAGTATGTTATCCTGTAGCTAGGTAGAGTCCAGTATGTTATGATACTGTAGCTAGGTAGAGTCCTGTATGTTATCCTGTAGCTAGGTAGAGTCCTGTATGTTATCCTGTAGCTAGGTAGAGTCCTGTATGTTATGATGCTGTAGCTAGGTAGAGTCCAGTATGTTATGATACTGTAGCTAGGTAGAGTCCTGTATGTTATGATGCTGTAGCTAGGTAGAGTCCAGTATGTTATGATACTGTAGCTAGGTAGAGTCCAGTATGTTATGATACTGTAGCTAGGTAGAGTCCAGTATGTTATGATACTGTAGCTAGGTAGAGTCCAGTATGTTATCCTGTAGCTAGGTAGAGTCCAGTATGTTATTATGTTGCTAGGTAGAGTCCAGTATGTTATGATACTGTAGCTAGGTAGAGTCCAGTATGTTATGATACTGTAGCTAGGTAGAGTCCAGTATGTTATTATGTTGCTAGGTAGAGTCCAGTATGTTATGATACTGTAGCTAGGTAGAGTCCAGTATGTTATGATACTGTAGCTAGGTAGAGTCCAGTATGTTATGATACTGTAGCTAGGTAGAGTCCAGTATGTTATCCTGTAGCTAGGTAGAGTCCAGTATGTTATCCTGTAGCTAGGTAGAGTCCTGTATGTTATGATACTGTAGCTAGGTAGAGTCCTGTATGTTATCCTGTAGCTAGGTAGAGTCCAGTATGTTATGATGCTGTAGCTAGGTAGAGTCCAGTATGTTATGATACTGTAGCTAGGTAGAGTCCAGTATGTTATGATGTAGCTAGGTAGAGTCCAGTATGTTATGATGCTGTTGCTAGGTAGAGTCCAGTATGTTATCCTGTAGCTAGGTAGAGTCCTGTATGTTATGATGTAGCTAGGTAGAGTCCAGTATGTTATGATGCTGTTGCTAGGTAGAGTCCAGTATGTTATCCTGTAGCTAGGTAGAGTCCTGTATGTTATCCTGTAGCTAGGTAGAGTCCTGTATGTTATCCTGTAGCTAGGTAGAGTCCAGTATGTTATGATACTGTAGCTAGGTAGAGTCCAGTATGTTATGATACTGTAGCTAGGTAGAGTCCAGTATGTTATGATGCTGTTGCTAGGTAGAGTCCTGTATGTTATCCTGTAGCTAGGTAGAGTCCTGTATGTTATCCTGTAGCTAGGTAGAGTCCAGTATGTTATGATACTGTAGCTAGGTAGAGTCCAGTATGTTATGATGTAGCTAGGTAGAGTCCAGTATGTTATGATGCTGTAGCTAGGTAGAGTCCAGTATGCTATGATGTAGCTAGGTAGAGTCCAGTATGTTATTATGTTGCTAGGTAGAGTCCAGTATGTTATGATACTGTAGCTAGGTAGAGTCCAGTATGTTATGATGCTGTAGCTAGGTAGAGTCCAGTATGTTATGATACTGTAGCTAGGTAGAGTCCAGTATGGTATGATACTGTTGCTAGGTAGAGTCCTGTATGTTATCCTGTAGCTAGGTAGAGTCCAGTATGTTATGATACTGTAGCTAGGTAGAGTCCAGTATGTTATGATACTGTAGCTAGGTAGAGTCCTGTATGTTATCCTGTAGCTAGGTAGAGTCCAGTATGTTATGATGCTGTTGCTAGGTAGAGTCCAGTATGTTATGATACTGTTGCTAGGTAGAGTCCAGTATGTTATGATACTGTTGCTAGGTAGAGTCCAGTATGTTATCCTGTAGCTAGGTAGAGTCCAGTATGTTATGATGCTGTTGCTAGGTAAAGTCCAGTATATTCTATTATAATTATAATAATAATAATAATTTATTACATTTCTATAGTGCTTTTCATAGAATCTCAAAGCGCTTCAATTGCAAAAAAACCAAGCAAGCAATGTAACATGACAGGTTAACCAATAAAGAGTCCAATAAAGAGTCTTTGAAAGCTGCATCCTCTGAAGATAGAGAAAATCAGTTCAGAGAGAAGGTCAGTTCAGGGTTTGAGCGGAGAGAGCTGGTCAGAGGATGGTAGAAGATGGTGATGGAGTCCGCTGATGATCTTGTAGTGGGCAAGTCTGGGAACCAGCCTGAGTCTTATAGCCGCCACTGGACTTCTCCTCTTCCACTCTGTGTAACACTGATGCCTCAGCAGCTCTGGGCGCCAGAAAGTTCACCACACGAAGTTCAAGAATAAGTAGCCAATCGTCCTCACTACGAGCCCTCTGCCTCAGCACTGCTGTATTCCTCTGTCTGCTCTTCCTCTCACGCCACTCCTCAAATGATGTTCTTAGAAGATCAGGAATTAGCAGCCAGTTAAAAAAATACATTTAAAAAGGCTTGTACTGCGTCCAGATGCATAATTCAAATAAAAACATTAGCCATTTAGCTAGCTAGCCAAGCCAAAAAGTGTTAACCTGTCAGTCAATCTGCAAAGCCATGGCTCAAAAACACCAGTTATATGCAATGTTATCAAAAACAAAAGAGATGATTTAAAAAAATCAACAATTAAAAACACCTAAAAAATAACTAAATATGTACACATTTACAGGAGCTCTGTGCTTAGGCTGCTACTAGGGCACCATGGCAACTAAACGCAGCAAAAAAAGAAACGTCCCTTTTTCAGGACCCTGTCTTTCAAAGATAATTCGTAAAAATCCAAATAACTTCACAGATCTTCATTGTAAAGGGTTTAAACACTGTTTCCCATACTGACTCTGAAAAACACCAAAAGAAAGATGCCCAGGGTCCCTGCTCATCTGCGTGAACGTGCCTTAGGCATGCTGCAAGGAGGCATGAGGACTGCAGATGTGGACAGGGCAATAATTTGCAATGTTCGTACTGTGAGACGCCTAAGACAGCGCTACAGGGAGACAGGACGGACAGCTGATCGTCCTCGCAGTGGCAGACCACGTGTAACAACACCCACACAGGATCGGTACATCCGAACATCATACCTGCGGGACAGGTACAGGATGGCAACAACAACGGCCCGAGTTACACCAGGAACGCACAATCCCTCCTTCAGTGCTCAGACTGTCCGCAATAGGCTGAGAGAGGCTGGACTGAGGGCTTGTAGGCCTGTTGTAAAGGCAGGTCCTCACCAGACATCTCTGGCAATGACGTCGCCTATGGGCACAAACCCACCGTCGCTGGACAAGACAGGACTGGCAAAAAGTGCTCTTCACTGACGAGTCGCGGTTTTGTCTCACCAGGGGTGGTGGTCGGATTCCCGTTTATCATCGAAGGAATGACCGTTACACCGAGGCCTGTACTCTGGAGCGGGAGCGATTTGGAGGTGGAGGGTCCATCATGGTCTGCGGCGGTGTGTCACAGCATCATCGGACTGAGCTTGTTGTCATTGCAGGCAATCTCAACGCTGTGCGTTACAGGGAAGACATCCTCTTCCCTCATATGGTACCCTTCCTGCAGGCTCATCCTGACATGACCCTCCAGTATGACAATGCCACCAGCCATACTGCTCGTTCTGTGCGTGATTTCCTGCAAGACAGGAATGTCATTGTTCTGCCATGGCCAGCGAAGAGCCCGGATCTCAATCCCATTGAGCACGTCTGGGACCTGTTGGATAAGAGGGTGAGGGCTAGGGCCATTCCCCCCCAGAAATGTCCGGGAACTTGCAGGTCCCTTGGTGGAAGAGAGGGGTAACATCTCACAGCAAAAACTAGCAAATCTGGTGCAGTCCATGAGGAGGAGATGCACTGCAGTACTTAATGCAGCTGGTGGCCACACCAGATACTGACTGTTACTTTTGATTTTGACCCTCCCTTTGTTCAGGGACACATTATTCCACTTCTGTTAGTCACATGTCTGTGGAACTTGTTCAGTTTATGTCTCAGTTGTTGAATCTTGTTATGTTCATACAAATATTTACACATGTTTGCTGAAAATAAACGCAGTTGACAGTGAGAGGACGTTTATGCTGAGTTTATACTATGCAATAAGGGTGAAAGCGACCATACAATTGAATTAAATATGTAAAGGTAAAAATTTGAGAGGAGATATGGTTTACAGAGCTGAAGGACATCTGACTGCTGTTTATTCCCTGAAATGTTACTGTTAAAGAGAAAGAGGAGAAGACCTCTGTATGCCTTTTCATTCCAATCAAGAAGTAAAAGGGAATTCACTTGGGACGTGTATGCATTGTTCTGGGACTTCAGAAGGCGAATCGTGGTTTTATCAATGCTGTATATTTGCAGCCTATAAGGAATGTATAGATACAATTCATGAGTTTTTACCAGCCACACTGATCACTCACCTGTACTTTACTTCTCTGTCCTCTGTATCACTTGGCTGACAACTCAAACTGAATTATTCCACTGCTCTATCGTTCTCTACGTACTTCAGTCAGAGACTGACATCATTTAAGTCGTTTGTGGTGATGTCATAATGAGGGGTGTTGTACAAAACATAGTCATCAAAGATTGGATCATTGATAACCAATCAATGTATCAAAGCCAATGACACATTTTCAAAACAACGCTTTACCCACGTGTGTTCTGGCCCTGGCCCAACACATCGGTTTCTGGGACCAATCAGACGGCCTAGAATTGATTTACATTCTAGAAATCGTCAGATCCAGACTCATTGTGGAGAAGAATCTAATGTCTGTGGGTGTGGCGTAGCATTTGGCCAGAGCAAGGAGTTTGGGTAACCAGGCAACTGTATTGCATGAAATGGTGCAACCATATCCTATAGCAGCAGGCTTTAAAGTAGGGCGTCTTAAAATACCCAAGACCTGGTTGACTGTGGTGTTTGTGGGTCATGAATGTTGTTTCCCAACCCTGCATATCCTCCTCCCATTACTTTGCTCTGAAAGTTTTATTTTAGCCTGAGTGCTAGTGTGTTTGTGCTATCATGCCTACTCCAGCATGTATGGCTTGACAATGAGCAGTGGAGTTGACAAGAGCACAAACAGATCTGTGACCAGGCTAGTTTTTTATTTCTCCAGTAAGCCTGGGTTATCTGAGTTACATAGGAGAGATTGTTTTATTGTTCCCCGGGCAATGAATCAATGAATAGCAAGTATTGTCATAGTTTTAACCTGTTTCAATTGAGGGTTAATTATGTAATAAACAGTTAATCTACGGATTAGCATATGCAAAATACTGGTCATCAAAATACTAACTTACTTATAGACTACTTTTAGTCACATAATCATCATATTCATGTCCATAAATGTACAGTACTCAATTCCCAGTGAGTAGAGGTTTACAGAAAGTAGTATAGTTTTATGTTCTGTTCATTTATCATGACTTTCCTGGGCATGCAGTATGTATACTCTTGTAGGCTAGCCTGCCTCCTTGTCTCCTGTTCAAATCAATGACCTGAGCTTTTTCTTTTTCTTTTCATAGCTTCTTTAGTCTTCCGTCTGCGTACTCCCTAACATCAGGAAGGAATTTAAATTAGAAGACTGACTTTCTACCATGCCAAAAGGATGGCTGTTCTATTCTTCCCCGATTTGACTATTAACAAGCTATTGAGGTTACTATTTTTTACAGCGTGATTCAAAGCTTCATTTTTGTAAAAATATGTGAGTCTGAGTCCCAAATGACACCATATTCCCTATGTAGTGTACTACTTTTGACGTAAGCCCCTGGTCAAAAGTAGTGCACTACATAGGGAATAGAGTGCCATTTAGGACGGACACCTTGCTGTGATGTGCTCTCCTTTCTGAACTCTTCAAGTGATGTTCCTACCAATACCTGGTCCTGGAGTCTTCAATACAGTGCAGGCCAAGCTCAGCATAATATTAAACACATTCTCTAATACTTAGAAAGTATACAGGCTATCTATAGGGCTATAAAGTAGTGCACTATATAGGGAATAGGGTGCCATTTGGGATGCAAACTTGGTTCAATAAAAGCTAATGCTCTAAAGCCGTCAAACTCAACTCTGGACCTCAAAGCCAGTTCCACTGCATTTTTTTCATTGACCACGTTTACATGTGCACAGTATTCTGGATAATAGAGCTCATATCCTGCTTAAGGTCTTATTCGGGATAAGCTATTTACATGCACCTTTTGATATCCCGCTCATGAGTATCCCTGTAGCCATGAATAAACTGAATATTCCTCATTTAATTATATGGCTTAAATGGATTAGTAACTGAAATATGGACACTGAGTAGTAAGCTTATAACCTCACGTAGTGTAATATAATATTAACTCTTGCAGAATTATGAATTTCTTGCTGTGAAATTATACACCAAATGTTAATTTTGGCTGGGAAACATGAGTGGAGAATAATCATTTCTTTTTTTCAGCATTTCTTGAGAAAATGCAAATGCACGTGTGATGCGTTATCTTTGACACTGTTATGCAAGCAGACAGTATTTCAACCACATCAAACATGCACCCAAGTCGAACTGAAGTCTTATCAGAAACTTGTTTCGTTGTTTTCTCAGGTTTTCATTTCCTTAAAACCCTTCAAACGGATTACATGTTTTGAACATTTTGCACAAGATCAAGCTTTCCACTGTTTTGGAGTTACTGCGTTTTCTCCCCGGTCCCTAAACGAGAAACAACTTTACAGGTGTTCATTTGGAGTTACTGCGTTTTCTCCCCGGTCCCTAAACGAGAAACAACTTTACAGGTGTTCATTTGGAGTTATTGCGTTTTCTCCCCGGTCCCTAAACGAGAAACAACTTTACAGGTGTTAATTTGGAGTTATTGCGTTTTCTCCCCGGTCCCTAAACGAGAAACAACTTTACAGGTGTTCATTTGAATGCATTAGTAGCCTAATCTTTCTATTGATGTAAAACATTATTCTGGTCAGCCACTACTTTATTTAGTCTTCTGCTGCAATACATTATGACAGAAGTTTATAGTTTGCATGAATCAAACTATAGTTGACAAACAAATGGCCTACCAAATGTAGGAAATTATAAGCAGAAACTTTTCTAAATTAGGGGTGAATGTAGCCAGGAGACAATTAAATACAGTAGGCTAAATTACTATTGAATTATTATGGTGGATAGAACTGCGCAGGTAGCCTACCTTTTCGAAGTGATTTGTTTGACAATCAGATGAAAACATCATCACACAATACCCATGATATGTGAAACTGAGCCTGCGTAGACCGCAAAAACAACAGTAAACGGGATAAGATGTTTACATGCCACAGTATCCCGTTTTACATCATCATATCCAATAGCATGTCTAATCTTGGTGGATGCATGCTAGCAAAGCCACTACACAAACACAAACACAACACTAAACAATACATTAATTGCACTATAACGGTGACAAACGGTGCCCACAAACTGTTAGGGCCTACATAAAGCTGTCCCAACAGCAGAGTCCCAACAGCAGTCCCAACACCTTACCACTGCTACACCTGGCTATCAGCAGAGCCTTGTCTGGCAGCGGAACAGTTCATTCAGCCTCATTTACTGCCTTTAAAACGAAACATAGCTGATATGGCTGACTTGCTTAGACAAATGTGGTTTCTACTGAACTGGGTTGCAATTGAGATGTACAAACTATGGCATAAGGGGACGGACGACAAGCGGATAAGAGGACATCCATAATTTGGATTAAGACATTAATGAGCGAGCTAGGACGTACTATTCAATATAACTATTTGTTCAGCACTTTTGAAATGTACAGCGACAGAATTCAGAACATGGGCCGTTCTTACAGTGTTCTCCCTGTACACCAAGTCAGAACCGTAGAATAAATAAAAGGGGCATATAAACAGACAATGAAAGCTCTTACAATGTTCAATGATTACATTTCTCTTAAACAGGTTATAGGCTACATGTTCACCAAGTCAGAACAGTAGGTGAAATTAAGAGGGGTAAATAGACCAAATTATTAGGGTGAGGCACATGGGCTACTCAAAGTTTACTACACGACATACACTTATGTATACTGTAGCTAAGAAAGTAATACTATCTCCCTGGCATATTACATAATTTATGCAGCAGCATACAATACATTTTTGGACTCACCTTGTTGTGCTGTGCTCACTTGAACAGGAAGATGGCGCGGCGGTTCTACGTTTGCAAATTTTGTCATCAAACTTTGTAAGCAAAGTCTGTCATTCTCTGGACTTATGGTGCTTTCAAGACAACTGGGAACTCTGAAAAAAATAAGGTTGAATCATGATGACGTCAGTGATCTTCAGGTCGTAGCTCTAGAAAGAGGCCAGAGTTCACACTTACAATTCCGAGTTGGATGACCGTTCAAAACGTATTTTCCCAGTCCAAGCTCGTTTTTTCAGAGTTCCCAGACAGGATGGCCAGTGTTGAATGTTTATAATTTTTAACTTAAAAAAGAGACCCTTAAACCCAGACTTTGGACCACACACCCACTCCACTGAATAACAGGCTAGTGATTGCTTTGATGTGTTTGCAGTTAGCCACTGATTCCTTCCAAACCACTCATTGTTGAATTTGCAATTTCCAACTTTTTGTATAATTTTTTATTTTATGATTTTTAAAATTATTTTTATTTAACCTTTATTTAACTAGGCAAGTCAGTTAAAAACAAATTCTTATTTACAATGACGGCCTACTAAAAGGCAAAAGGCCTCCTGCGGGGACGGGGGCAGGGATTTAAAAATATATATATAAATATAGGACAAAAAACACACATCGCGACAAGAGAGACAACACAACACTACGTAAAGAGAGACCTAAGACAACAACACAGCAAGGCAGCAACACATGACCACACAGCATGGTAGCAACACAACATGACAACAACATGGTAGCAACACAACATGGTAGCAGCACAAAACATTGTACAAACATTATTGGGCACAGACAACAGCACAAAGGGAAAGAAGGTAGATGTTTATGTCCAATGGTCGATGAGCACTGATACGTTTTATCTTCATTATTTCTCTTCATATGACAAGGATTAAAAAGGATTTACCAGTAGATTGTCGACTTGATTCATGATGATGACTGCTAGCTAAGATTTTGAAGTCCAATCAAAGCTACTGTAGATATAATGTGATTTGATGTAATTTTATCTGTGGCCGATGACCTTGAGCCTTCTTGGAAGGGCACTTCTTATGTAAGTCTATGGCAGCACCCAAGGGGCTTGAATTTTCGAATTTTTTGTTTTAATTAAACATTATTTGCAAACTGATATGTGACCGGTATTAATGCCAAAATAACATGCAAAACAGGCAACCCAAATAAATGTGGGGCTCAAAGCCCCACCTGCCTTCAATGACGGGTCGCCACTGATCATATCCCAGACATCTTATCCAGGTTTATCATAACCGGGTTACAAGCTTTTTCGGGTTATTGTAAACGAGATATGATGTTTATATGCGTCAACTCAAAAACGGAATACTTGAGTATCCCGAATAATAACGGGATATTGGTGTGCATGTAAACGTGGTCATTATTGTTGATTTAGACCTGGGCCACCAGGTGTGTGAAATTAATTATTAGGTAGAACAGAAAACCTGCAGGCTCTGGACCTCGTAGGGTCAGTTGAATGCCCTGCTCTACAGCATGCTTCTCTGCATGGCATTTTACAGGATGGTTTTCTTAAATAAGCATTAGATAACTAGCCTGGGTGCCAGTCTGTTTCTATTCTATAAAGCAGTTGGCAAGAGAGCAGAAGCAGACTGGCACCCAGGCTATAATATAACAATGTTCAGATTAAAAGCTCCCAGAGGTTATAAATTAATTTGATTAACGAATGGGCTTTCCTTGCTGTTGTCTAGGTGAGGGTCCCCCCCACCCACCCAGGTTACTGTTCTAATTAGGGTTGCAACTTTCACTTGGGACAGGGGGGAACATTCTGAAATTGCCTTTTTGTCCCCACCCCCCCAAAGTTGTATCATTGGAATGTGATACAAAACGAGGCAACGGTGTGCTTTAGGACCACGCAGACGCGTCTGTGTGGTCGGGTAGGCTGTTTGGAGTGTATATCCGACTGGATAACACATTTTTTTATAATTATGTCCCCCCCACTTCTAAAACCAAAGTTGCGCCCCTGGTTCTATTTATTGCCTTCGACTAGTAACTTGTCTTATTACACTGTGAAATTGTAGTGTATGAGTTTCATTAAGGGTGCTGTAACCTGTAAGAGGTTGTTAGGGTTGTCTATTTAGAAGGAATAAGAACTTGATTTAACATACTGACTTTGTGGACCCCCCCCATATGATCTATGGATTAGTATACCTACTTGTGAATAATAATGCGATTTGTGGGGTGGTGTTAACAGTTGGGAATGTATCATTTGATGGCTATAGATGAATCATTAAGGTGCATTGTTGAATTCGTCTGAAATTGAGAACAATATTCCAACAGAAAAAAACGAGACACTAAAACTACTGAAACATATTAATATTATCCTGAAGTGTCCAAGAGTTTAACTATAATACCTTAAAATATGTTATCTTATAAAAGTTATTGATTATACCCTATCTTGTATAGATTAGTATTTGCTCGCTATGAATAAAAAATACTTAAAAAAAAAAATATTCTCCTCTCTTTTATTCAATGTTAATGAATACATTCTGACAGCTATGAACTTTGGTTTTTACCTCTTCTCATGTTCACACAGGCGAATAGGGTGTCAGAGCGCCACTGCACTCTCTCTCCCTCGAGCCCCTGGCTTTCTAGAATGTTCCAGAGTCCAGACCAATGACTGATTGGTCCAGACACAGAGCTACTGGTTTCCAGTTACCAAATAGACTTAGTTTTGAATTGTTGGTTTTACATTAATTGTGAAAATGTTATGAATTAAAGCCAATAATTGTCCAAACAAATGGTTGTTTGGACATATATGCGTAATGGTTCATAAATAATTTAAATGCATTCAACTTATGGAAACTTATAACAGTAGTTTGACACAGTACATGTATATGCCTAATTATTCTGGAGATGCCGTTTACATTGGTCAACCAAAAACTGTCTGCAACTGTTCCAAACTGTTCATCGTGTCAACAATATGGCACAATAAAGATCCTGGAGATTGTACAATGCGTTCGATTGGAACTCTGCATTCCATGGTGCCCGGGTTGTTCTTTCTCTAAAGAAGGTATCTCGCCATGATAACATAACCCCACCCAGTACTGGGACGGGCGTGACTTTCTTGCTGATTGAAGGGTTTGTATCGAATGAAAACTGAGAAGTAGGGAGTGTCGTTTCAACATTGGCCAATTAGACCTTGCTATTTTGGGCATGGTCTGGACTAGTACTAAACGCTGAAACCCCCTTTCCTTTTGCCTTACGCCAAGGGTAAGGGGTGTGTATAGGAGGAGAAATTACGTTTGCTTACAGCTTTCTGATTGAAAGTACATACTGTCATCTTAACCTTTCTTTTCCTGAAACTATATATTTAATCCGCTTGGGTTACTGTCCACTGCAACAACCAACGCTCCTCATCATATCAAAGACAAGGTAAGAGCCCTCCCTTTCACCATTATACCTATTTCTTTGGTGTCCAACTTCTAAGTACAATGTTAAACCATCTCGTTGTCTAGCCATATTGTTTCAACGATATCCTACATGTTCGTTTAGTTATTTTGTAGTCTCGACGGCCTACCGGTGTATTTTGCCATGGCCTGCTGTCCACTTGCTGTGCCTTCAACTCTTAAAACCGCCTGTTGTGTGAATCTTTTTTATTTTTATTTTACATGAACATATAACACTAACATCAATGTATAATGTAGAAAAGTATTATTTTGAGGAGAACCGTATACGTTGTAGTGTTAGCTTCGTTTAAGTTACGGTGTTAAGGATTCTCCATTGGTCTCTATGGGCATGGAACATGTCCTGACACATCACGCAGACCTCGCGTTGCCTATGTAATGACGTACTGGCGTATGGGGCCTTGCTTGTTCACATTTCGCACTATTTAAAAACTAGTCGTTTTATATTTTAAATAGTACTGGTTTATTGTCCATTTTGAACTGTATTGCTAATGGTTTACACACAGAGATAATTCTAACCTTTTTGGGTGGGTGTATGTTTACTTTTTGACATGTCCATACATGCCCCCATGCAGTATTAAGTTGCGACCCCTATAGTAGGATTCAGACCAGTTCAATCCAGTTAAATAACAATTCAAGAGATCGTGGTGACAGGGACCAGTAGTGAATAATGACTATATAATAATTTAACGTTAGCTAGACCAGGGGGCTTCAAGTTTATCTTGCCCAGGGACCCTTTCCGAGGTAAACCTGTGACCCCCATCATAAGTATTATCAGGTGAATTATAATGGCAAGGAGAAGTAATCAACATTTTAGTTTGAAATTATTTTGACCTCACTTTTATATAAAATTGGAAGATGAAGTGTAAACTGTAACATAGCGTATTAGCTCAAAAGGTAACAGATTTTCGATAAGAGCAAGCTGTTCAGCTGGTCAAACAACGGTTAGGCATGTGTTGGCAAAAATGAATGTCCAAGCCCAGAAAGTTTACCAGGAGCCAGCGGTTTCCGCAGCGGTAGTCTATTACCTGGTGTTTTCCCCCGTTTTAATGTCACGTGCACAAGTACAGTGAAATGCCTTTCTTGTGACCTCTAACCCCAACAATCCAGTAATCAATAACAATGTATTACTAAAAATACCAAGGTAGAACCAAAAACACACGAGATATAAAAATGAGAAGAACACGATTAAGTAAGCATACTATATACAGTATCAGTTCCTGTGCCATATTTGCAATTTGCAGGGATACTGGATCGATAGAAGTTTATAGCAAATTATTGATCGTTTGTATGTGTGTTGTAGTATCAGTGTGCGTAGTGTGTAGGGCCCTGTGAGTGTTCATGGAGACAGTGCAAAAATAAGCCAGTGTCGCCATTTAGTAGTTTTATGGCATGGTGGTAGGAGCTGTTCAGGAACCTGTTGGTGTCAGACTTGATCAACTTGCCGTGCAGAAGCAGAGAACCGCCCATGGCTTTGGTGGTCGGAGTCATTACGGGCCTTCCTTTCACACCGCCTGATAATAGAGATCCTGGATGGCAGGGAGCTCAGCCCTAGTGATGTACTGGGCTGTCCGCATCACCCTCTGTAGCGCCATGCGATCGAGGGCGGTACCTATTGCCATACCAAGCAGTGATGCAGCCGGTCAAGAGGCTCTCATTGATACGTACCAGTACCATTGTTAAGCGTACTGCCAGAGCATCCCCAAACGGGTTTTAAATTCATCTCAAATAAATGCTTAATCATCAAGTTGATATCAAATGTTACGATCGATACCATTCCTCTTAGTCACCATACCATCGGTGTAATATCTTAAATATGGAAATCTCTTATTAATCAATTCCCTTGAATTAATGTATTCACCATGCATTCTGTCCCCCTTTCGTCAACAGATGACAGTACTCATGAAGTTAATTTGAAACATTATATAATCAATTCCCATGAATTAATAATTTAATACATTCTCTCCTTTCCCTCTCAATAGATGCTTCCCACAGTGACTGGACCAGTGGCTCTGCCCTTTGCCGTGCAGTTGAAGGCTCTGACTGACCAGGAGTTCAGGTACCAGCCCAAGCTGAGCGGGCTGAGGATCATTGAGACGGCCCATGACAACGGCCTGAGGATGACCGCCCGGCTCAGGGAGTACGAGGTGAAGGACCTCCTGTCTCTGACCAGGTTCTTTGGCTTCAGTGCAGAGACCTTCTCCCTGGCCGTCAACCTGCTGGACCGCTTCCTCGCTGTCATGAAGGTAAGACCTCGACATCAGATAGGGTTTGATTAGAATTCATTAAAATTCGTCTTTAGTTCATTTGGTTTTAGGGTGAGCAATACAGACAGGGAAACAAATGACTGTTATTAGATGTGCAAGGACTGTAAAATCGTCACTCTATTAGGTACATTAAGTAATATCAGAATGTTCTACATCTCTTCACTTTGAAAATATTTCAAAGATAAAACCCCCAAAATCGATTAAATGATATTCAATATCTATCAGTGTGACCATTAACTTCAACCATTTGGTAAATAACATTCCTCTCATTCTTCTCCCATCCCCAGATCCAGCCGAAGCATCTGTCATGCGTGGGCCTGTCCTGTTTCTACATCGCTGTGAAGACCTCGGAGGAGGAGAAGAATGTCCCCATGGCCAATGAGCTGATCCGGATCAGCCAGAACCGCTTCACCGTGTCCGACATGATGAGGATGGAGAAGATAATTCTGGAGAAGCTCTACTGGAAGGTCAAAGCCCCCACGGCCCTCCACTTCCTCAGACTGTTCTACAGTTGCATACAGGACACGCTTGAAGATGACTGGTACGAAGACTGTAGGCTTGGACGGTAAACCGTGTATGTACCAGGGGTGTCAAACATACAGCACGTGGGCCAGATCCTGCATGGGGGTCCATAACAGGTGTGTCCAATCCGACAGGTGGTTTGAGAAAAAACCAAAGGAACAAACTCGGTATACTTTAAAACGACTAAAACCAAAACAACTGACTAAATCATAATGACCTATATTCTTAGTTTCTTGACTGTCCAGCTTGTTAATCACCACTTTAGTGCGGCCCCAGGTGCAAAATGAGTTTGACACCCGTAGTGTATACCAGGGTATCATGGTGTGATGTTTATGCAGTCAACTTGTGCAATAGGTTAATAGATAAAGCCCCTTTTGCATTATTTGTTCATTATGAAGCCGTTCCACAAAGCAGCTGATTGAGCCTGTGTGATGACTTGTGTTCACACATGCTTTTCAAAAGTAGTGGCTGGATAATGGGGATTTGAATAAGGTTGATGCTTTTATCTTAAACTCAGTTTCATATATATATATCTCCATTACATATGGATATTTCTCTTTAGCTCGTATGCTTTATAAGAGACTTGACAAACATCTTGAACAAAAATTATTAAAACACATTTTCTCTCCATAGCAAGGAGATCCTGAACATTGAGAGACTAGAAGCCCAGCTGAAGGCCTGCCATTGCTCTTTCACTTTCTCCAAAGTCAAGGTAAGATACTGTAGTTCTGTGTGTCAAAACAAATCTATTTTGGTCTCATTTAGAATCTCTCAATACTATGTGCATGTAGCTAGTTCATGTTGTGACATTGGATCTAGGTCTATTTTGGGCAAGGCACTTGGGGAAAGGGGTGCTTTGAGTGTGTGGGTGGAAAAACGTACTCAAAATAGTTTCAAACCAACTGTAAATGTTGATGTGTACAAATATCCCTCTTAATGTGTAGCTTTCATGCCAACCTAATGTCTCTTCTACCCCCCCTCTCTCTCTCCACAGCCCTCTCTGCTTGCCCTGTCCTTATTGGCTCTGGAGCTTCAGGAGCAGCATGACCATGAGCACGTAGACAAGCTGCTAAACGCCTTCCAGTCTCTCCAGCAGCAACTCACTGTGAGTGTTTACTGTCCAGTCTCGCCAGATAGCCTGGTCTCAGCTGTTTGTACTGTCTTGTTCCTATGTCATCACACCAAACATTGGGCATAGGAGTTGGCGAGAGAGTACAAACAGATCTGGGACTCAGGCTACCACCCAGTGTCATATCACTCCCCAAACATGTCTGTTGTAACCAGAACACTAACCAGGGTCTTGTTCATTAGGGCATACAACGGAAAACGTTTGAAATGTTTTGCAACGGAAAACGAGAGAAAAGACGCGCTCAAAGAAAATGAGTTTCTTATTGGACAAGTCCAAGGTAGTTTCTCCCCGTTTGAGTGTTTTGTTTCCCCGTTTGGTGCCTAATGAACACAACCCAGCAATGGAAGGTGTTTACACTGGGGCTGCGTCTCAAATGGCAACCTATGGGGCCTGGTCAAAAGTAGTGGACTACAGGAAATAAGGGTCCATTTGAGACACAGCCACTGTTAGCTATGAGGTGGAGTGTTTGCGCTGCTGTGTTGGAGCCCCAAGGCCTGTTGCCCAACGGATTGCCTAATGTTGCGGGATCATGGAAAATGTAGGCAAGTTGATGATTAATCAATACTCTGGAGAGACGTTGAGTTTGATCTTTGGCATTGGGAACCCTCTCTGATGTTTTAAATGATGCAGAATAAATGGGCAAATAGACCAGCAGCAGCACTAACACTCTGATTGGCAGGTTGTTAAATAAATTAATACTCTTGATGTGCTGTATAATAATCATTTTTCTGCTTGTGTTTCCTCAGGTCCGAGAAGGAGACCTGGTTATCGTGACAGAGTTGGTTATGAAGTGTCTGATTGAGTATTCAACCACCAGGGTCTCCAGGCCCAACAGCCAGAGGCTTCGTTGGATCCTCTCTGGCAGAACACAACGCACGTTAAAACACAGCTATTACAAGATCGCCCATATGCCCACAATCCCCGAGTCCGCCTACTGAACTCTGGGGCTGGGTGACCACCGATACAGAAGTAGGAGTACACCGATACAAAAGGAGAAGTAGGCTACCACTTCTTCTCCCCTAAAAACATGTTTTGTTTTTCAGTTTCATGGAAAAATAACAAAAAGCCCCCAAAAAAAACAACTTCCTGTACTCTACTTTTGCTACACGGTCACCCACCTCCACTACTAACCCATTTCCCTTACAGAACTGCATTATGGATGATGTAGTTCTTTAAGGGGAAAAAACCTGTTACCTTTTCTTTCTTTCCCTTTCTCCTGGTTTTTCTGTTCTGTTCTTTTTGAATAAGCTCCCTATTTATTAGCCTACATCTGCTACATTGACTAAGGCTGCATCTGAAATGGCGCCCTATTCCCTATATAGTGCACCACTTTTGATAAGGTTTCATCGCTCTTTATAGGGAATAGGGTGCCATTGAGAAGGCACGCTAAGGGAGTAATGCCCGGTCAAGAGTGGGTTTATCCGCTGCCATCTAGCGAAGATTAAATCCTTCCTGGTTGAAATGCTTGCATGTGTGTGTATACAGTATGTTCTTATCTAAATCAGTACCAACATGAATACTCTGCATAGTATTCTATCGTGGTTGCTGGTTTTAAGCAATGAAGTATAGAACCACCTAGGTCCTCAGTCCACTATGTGGAAGAGGAGGGAGAAGGGTTTTGTGAAAATGCAAAAACAATGGAACCAAGAAATCGGACCCAAAACCCTTAACTTCCACCCTAGGTTGACGAACTGGCCTAAAAATGCACACTCCTCTACCCAAGGTGATGAAAAATATTTTATTTCGATTTTTTTGTTGTTGTACTTGTGAGGGTGTTGCGGTTTCCTCAGTGATGTGATGAAACTAGCAACGATCCTGCACATGTATTGGTTTTAGCTTGCAGGATAGCATGCTCTTGGAGCTGAAACTGGCTGTGGATGACACCCCCCATTATCTACTGTGACGTCGATATAACTAACAATGGTTACAGATGAACACGATCACTATTACAAAATGTGATGTTGAATTATCTTGATTTGTGGCAAAAACCATAGCCTTTTAGAAAGCAACCACTCACAATGAATTTATTGTATTATGCTAAAAATGCACTAAGTCACTTAGATAAGCACAGTAGACATAGGAAATGAAGTTAGTTTGATCTGCATTTACTAAAGTATTTGATGTGCAGAGGCCATAGCCAACCACAATTTAGCTAAGTATTTTAAGAATTTGAAATAAAGTTGATGTTCTGGAATTTGAAAACTTTGCCTCAAAAAAAGAGTTAGAACTAAATCTGTTTAACCCACGTGTTTGGACCTTTCAATAAAACCATATTGAAAAGCTGTGTGATTGCACTGTCTTCAATGTTTTGAAAACACACGTCCCATAAAGACCACTTTTCAACGATTTCCATACCGACAGCTAGTTAACTGAATTATGGCTTTGAAGTCTGCTATGACAAAGGTTTGGCTGAATAAAACGCCAATCTGAAATAAAACACAGGCTCAGAGAAAAGGCAGGATGTAGGGCTGTATATTATTATGGCTTATAGTTCAGTTTCAAAGGACTGAGTATTCTAATTGTTTCAGAACACACCGTCCATTCTTTGCCCAAAGGCAACTGCTCTTCCTTTGCTGCATTCATAACCAAGAGGGAAGGTGGTAATTACAAGTTGTGAAACTGAAAATATAAGCTGGATGCATTCACATGTTTGAGAAACGCCAACTGGCTAACAAGCTGCATCAACTATAAACTAAAAGTACAGCTATCATGCTTGTGAACAAATTAGTGTTAAAAAAAACATACTAATAGATTGCATTTTATAAATGTTTTGTTACGTTTAACTGCTGAAAATGCTGTTATCGAGGTCATTTCATTAGTCAGTGAAAGAGGTCCGCATGTGGGAGAAGTCAGAGCTCAGGGGTGATAGACGAGTTTTCCACTAGTAATTACCAGTTAGAGGGCCGTTCAATTGGTTTTTCCCCAGTCTTATGTTGTAAATACCATCTTCCCACTTGGTTACGAATGCAGCACTAGTCCTACATTGCAATCTCTTCACCCCTAGGCCTTGGGCAGGCCTCAACAGTGTCCATATGACACAAGTCTTGGGTATAATGTACAGTGGGTGAGTCCCTCTTGCTGTTTGACGTCACTTTACTTCTGCAAGCTGTAGAAGGCTGGCCCACCACCTGCAAAGTTCCCAGAGATCTCTGCTCCACTGACGTCAAAGCCGGGGTTCTGTTGACAGAGTGGGAAGTGACACAGAGGTGGAAGAAGAGAGTCTAATTTTATTTGTCACCTGTGCCGAATACAACAGGTGTAGACCTTACTGTGAAATGTTAACTTACAAGCCCTTAACCAACAATGCATTTCAAGAAGTAGAGTTAAGAAAATATAAATAAAATCAAAAAGTAACAAGAAAATTACATAACGAGGCTATATACAGGGGATACCGGTACCGAGTAAATGTGCGAGGGTACAGGTTAGTCAAGATAATTTGTGAAGTGACTATGCACGGAAAATAAACAGCGAGTAGCAGCAGTGTAAAAACAGAAGCAAGCCTGCATGTTAATATGCCTTCATCTATCCAGGTTTTTCAGATGTGGATGAAGAGGCTTGAGGTTTTAGGCTATTGAGAAGTGTAATCAGTGTTGAGGCTCCTTGTGTGACTGTCTATAGCAGGGGTGGGCAAACTTTTTAACTCGAGGGCCACATCGAGATTTTGAAATTCAACGGAGGGCCACAGTTTTTGGGGGACCAATTGTTTGTTAAAATCAATTTGCGGGGTCCTCTCGAGTGGCGCAGCGGTCTAAGGCACTGCATTACAGTGCTTGAGGCGTCACTATAGACCCGGGTTCGATCCCAGATTGTGTCACAGCTGGCCATGCCTGGGAGAGCCATGAGGCGGCGCACAATTGGCCCGGCGTCGTCTGGGTTAGGAGAGGGTTTGGCAGGCCAAGATTTCCTTGTCCCATCGCTAGCGACTCCTGTGGCGGGCTGGGCGCATGCACGCTGACACGGTCGTCAGGTGTACGGCGTTTCCTCCGACACATTGGTGCGGCTGGCTTCCGGGTTAAGCGGGCATTGTGTCAAGAAGCAGTGCGGCTTGGCTGGGTCGTGTTTCGGAGGGACGCATGGCTCTCGACCTTCGCCTCCCCCGAGTCCGTACGGCAGTTGCAGCGATGGGACAAGACTGTAACTACCAATTGGATACCACGAAATTGGGGAGAATTTCATGGTATCTCCACCTCTATGGAACCTCTCGAGAGTTAGTTTCCTCTGCATCTGGTCCTGGAGCCAGGCATCAGCACAGTACTCTCCCTCAAGCAGAGGCCCAGCAGTTACCTCCCTCCCTGTTCGTCTTCATCAGCACGATACAGATCAGACACATCACTTAGCAGATATTGGTTGAAAATAAACCCTAACGGCTTATCCACTGAATGAGAAATGTGTAGAGAGGAATGATTGAGTCTATCTTGTGGAAGACTGATTTATTATGCAAGCTTTACACTCAACCATTATGTGTTGATTGAATTAAAAGAGAGTGGATGACCCACCAAATGTCCACGTTCCTTCATCAGCAACAGAGATGCCCAAATCATTTACCGTGGAAGTACAAGAGACGGGACTATAAGCAAATACAATATGCAATCCTTCAGAGTCAGCGATTGAAATGACTGCAACACTTAACAAAGAGCTGTAGTTAGTTTCAGAATGGGTGGGAAAGGAATAAGTCCTAAATATTTCTCAAACTAAAAGCATTCATTAAACCCGAGATTGACTTCATCACTACTTGTTTTTGTAAGAAGTGTTGACAAGCTGAATGTACCGAGGTGTCTGTTTAAACTACTAACACACAGCTCAGACACCCATCCATACCCTACAAGACATGCCACCAGAGGTCTCTTCACAGTCCCCAAGTCCAGAACAGACTATGGGAGGTGCACAGTACTACATAGAGCCATGACTACATGGAACTCTATTCCACATCAGGTCACTGATGCAAGCAGTCAGAATCAGATTTAAAAAACAATTAAAAATACACCTTATGGAACAGCGGGGACTGAGAAGAGACACACGCATACGCACACACACTCTACACACACGTACATTATGATATTGTTGTATGGTGGTATTAAACATTTTGTATTGTAGATATGAAGTGGTGTAATAATGTTATATGATGAAGAGGAAGAGTAGCTGCTTCCTTGGCAACAGCTAATGGGGATCCATAATAAATACAAATACCTGTAGCATACTTGCAACCAATAACAGCAAACAAACAGGTAAATAACATGGACCAATAAGCTTGCAGTTCACAACCATGACTACCAAAATTCACCTGAATCTAGCCGATGTGAGGTCACCAGAAAACCCCTGAACATCTGGTTCAGTGATACAGTCATAGACAACACAGTGATACAGTCATAGACAACACAGTGATACAGTCATAGACAACACAGTGATACAGTCATAGACAACACAGTGATACAGTCATAGACAACACAGTGATACAGTCATAGACAACACAGTGATACAGTCATAGACAACACAGTGATACAATCATAGGCAACACAGTGATACAGTCATAGGCAACACAGTGATACAGTCATAGACAACACAGTGATACAGTCATAGACAACACAGTGATACAGTCATAGACAACACAGTGATACAGTCATAGACAACACAGTGATAATCATAGACAACACAGTGATACAATCATAGACAACACAGTGATACAGTCATAGACAACACAGTGATACAGTCATAGACAACACAGTGATACAGTCATAGACAACACAGTGATACAGTCATAGACAACACAGTGATAATCATAGACAACACAGTGATACAATCATAGACAACACAGTGATAGTCATAGACAACACAGTGATACAGTCATAGACAACACAGTGATACAGTCATAGACAACACAGTGATACAGTCATAGACAACACAGTGATACAGTCATAGACAACACAGTGATACAATCATAGACAACACAGTGATACAATCATAGACAACACAGTGATACAATCATAGACAACACAGTGATACAGTCATAGACAACACAGTGATACAGTCATAGACAACACAGTGATACAGTCATAGACAACACAGTGATACAGTCATAGACAACACAGTGATACAGTCATAGACAACACAGTGATACAGTCATAGACAACACAGTGATACAGTCATAGACAACACAGTGATACAGTCATAGACAACACAGTGATACAGTCATAGACAACACAGTGATACAGTCATAGACAACACAGTGATACAGTCATAGACAACACAGTGATACAGTCATAGACAACACAGTGATACAATCATAGACAACACAGTGATACAATCATAGACAACACAGTGATACAATCATAGACAACACAGTGATACAATCATAGACAACACAGTGATACAGTCAAAGACAACACAGTGATACAGTCATAGACAACACAGTGATACAGTCATAGACAACACAGTGATACAATCATACAGTGATACAATCATAGACAACCCAGTGATACAGTCATAGACAACACAGTGATACAATCATAGACAACACAGTGATACAGTCATAGACAACACAGTGATACAATCATAGACAACACAGTGATACAGTCATAGACAACACAGTGATACAATCATAGACAACACAGTGATACAGTCATAGACAACACAGTGATACAATCATAGACAACACAGTGATACAGTATTTTCAACCGAACTTCCGTTTCCCCTAAAAAATGGATGTGGGAACTCCGCTCAGGCATATTTTAACACCTGCTACGTTAGGTTAACCTGAATCAGAGAGCGAAGCACCTTCACCAAGAAACCATTCTGGACTGTAGATAACTACACTGAACAAAAATATCAACACAACATGTAAAGTGTTGGTTTCATGAGCTGAAAAAAAGATCCCAGAAATGTTCCATATGCACAAAATGCTTATTTCTCTCAAATTTTGTGCACAAATTTGTTTACATCCCTGTTAGTGAGCATTTCTCCTTACCAAGATAATCCATGCACCTGACAGGTGCGGCATATCAAGAAGCTGATTAAACAGCATGATCATTACACAGGTGCACCTTGTGCTGGAGACAATAAAAGGCCATTATAAAATGTGCAGTTTTGTCACATAACACAATTCCACAGATGTCTCAAGTTTTGAGGGAGCATGCAATTGGCATGCTGACTGCAGGAATGTCCACCAGAGCTGTTAATTTCTCTACCATAAGCCGCCTTCAACGTTGTTTTTAGAGAATTTGGCTGTACGTCCAACCAGCCTCACAACCGCAGACCACGTGTAACCACCTCCACATCCGGCTTCTTCACCTGTGGGATCATCTGAGACCAGCCACCCGGACAGCTGATGAAACTAAGGAGTGTTTTTGTCTAATAAAACCCTTTGAAAAACTCATTCTGATTGGCTGGGCTCCCCAGTGGGTGGGCCTATGCCCTCCCAAGCCCATCCATGGCTGAGCCCCTGCCCAGTCATGTGAAATCAACAGATTAGGGCTTAATTAATTTATTTCAATAGACTGATTTCCTTATATATGAACTGTAACTCAGTAAAATCTTTGAAATTGTTGCGTTTATATTTTTGTTCAGTGTAGGTAATAGCTACATCTTTATCAAAGCATTTATTTAAATAAATTGTACTTGGAAAATACATGTAGTGGGAATGATAATTATTTGGGAGTCACCTACTGTACAGTATGCAGGTAAAACTAGACGAGTTTTGGAAGGATGGCATTGCAAGACTAAGGGATAGATCACAATGTACAGAACGGGTACCTGGAGGAAAATGGGGGAGGGTCATGCTTTTTCAATTTCAGTCAAGGAGAGGGTTTAGTATTTTTAAACCCTAGTCCTTGGAAGGGTCATGTCATTTGTCATTCATGAAATGTCTATATTTCTCAATGTTTTATAATGAGTTACTTATTAGACTATAGATCAATGTGCACCTATAGGCTATTTAGTGTGGTCTCAATCAAATGATCCAGTTTCAACTGTTCTGCCTGCGGCTATGGAACCCTGACCTGTTCACCGGACGTGCTACCTGTCCCGGACCTGCTGTTTTCCACCCTGACACTCTCTAACTCTGAATGATAGGCTATGAAAAGCCAACTGACATTTACTCCTGAGGTGCTGACCTGCTGCCCCCTCTACAACCACTGTGATTACTATTTGACCCTGCTGGTCATCTATTAACGTTTGAACATCTTGAAGAACGATCTGGCCTTAATGGCCATAATCTCCACCCGGCACAGCCAGAAGAGGACTGGCCACCCCTCAGAGCCTGGTTCCTATCTAGGTTTCTTCCTAGGTTCCTTCTTTGCTAGGGAGTTTTTCCTAGCCGCCGTGCTTCTACATCTGCATTGCTGCTGTTTGGGGTTTTAGGCTGGGTCTCTGTATTTCTTTATAAATAAATTTGATTTGATCCATAGTCTACAGACTACAAAGTGAGTGCTAGGAGAACCACAGAGCAAAGTTATATTTCTAAGATAGCTGCTGGGATGGTGTAAATAAAACTAGGCTGCATTACACACTGCAATGGATATTCCAACCCTGAGCCCCGGCCTGCTCTGATCAATCTAAAACTTTTTTTGTGTGCTGCCTAACCAATGGCTGTGCTGTGTAGGCTTACGGTGACAGTTCAGGAGGAGGATCAAAGGCTTTTTCTAAAAATAATCTTGCGTGTGGACTAGCCTATAGCCTATGTTCTGTTCAGTTCAAGAAGGAGAGCGTGAAGAAGAGGAGGACCGGTCAACTTTGATAGCTTGCCACTACTATAACTGAGTTTATTAAACATAATATATGTGTCTTGCCCCTGATGTATTTATCAGACTTATTACCTCACAATAAGTCAGGTTCTAATAACTTACATTCTGGTGTTGAAACTTCCCCTGATGTATTTATCAGACTTATTACCTCACAATAAGTCAGGTTCTAATAACTTACATTCTGGTACTGAAACTTGAAACAGCAGCCACTGCACAATCAAAGGGAAATGGACAGCTCATGGTGCTGAAAGGAGGTAAATTCGAGTAGGCATAATTAATTTCAATGTCTTCATTTTAATTAGACTTTACTAATGACAATAGGGCTTTGTGTTGGATACTATTTCTTCCTATTTAAGAATAAGAGGTAGGCCAACCAGTTTGACAGATGACATTAGGCTATAGGCCGTTATATCCATATATTTGTCCATCAATTCCTCAACCCACCATGCACTCTTCGAGTAGCCTACCTCCATGTCAGTGAAGGGCTGTTAAGTTAAAACTAAAACTCGAATTGAAGGGGTATGAGAGGGTATGCCATAGACCTACATTTATTAAAGAAAATGGGGAAAAAACTCAGGCCTACCCTTGCAAGCTTAAGATTTTGATGAATCCGATTATATAAAGTGATCTATAACAATGCTTTGGTCCACCATGCTTTATGCTAGACAAAGCTAACATACCTGGGAAAGACGTGACTACAATGAAAAATACCTGGGAAAGACGTGACTACAATGAAAAATACCTGGGAAAGACGTGACTACAATGAAAAATACCTGGGAAAGACGTGACTACAATGAAAAATACCTGGGAAAGACGTGACTACAATGAAAAATACCTGGGAAAGACGTGACTACAATGAAAAATACCTGGGAAAGACGTGACTACAATGAAAAATACCTGGGAAAGACGTGACTACAATGAAAAATACCTGGGAAAGACGTGACTACAATGAAAAATACCCGGGAAAGACGTGACTACAATGAAAATGGGGATATTATTGTTTCCTTTCTTTGACGTTTAGAGGCTGCGCTACAACCTTTTTTAGTCCAGGAGACAAAAAAAATGGACTTTACTTGGGAAGTAATCTAACTCTGTCACTATCAATTGATTAAGCTATTCGCGTTCGGTACAATAGAAGATGTTTAAACCCAGAGAGCTTTTAGGGAAACACTTGTGACCTTCTCTCGTTGGGTTAAACCACAGAAGAAGAGTAGCCAGCAACTAAAGCTTAAAATGTTCTGCGTTGGTAGGCTCCCGAGTGGCGAAGCGGTCTAAGGCACTGCATTTCAGTGCAAGAGGCAGTCCCTGGTTCGGATCCAGGCTGTATCACATCCGGCTGTGATTGGGAGTCCCATAGGGAAGCGCACAATTGGCCCAGCGTCGTCTGGGTTTGGCCGGAGTAGGCCGTCATTGTAAATGAGAATTTGTTCTTAACTGACTTGCCTAGTTTAAATATATATATATTTAATTTATTCTGTCTGGGGTGGAAAGGTAGGCCTACTCTGTCTGAGGTGCGAACCCACAACCTTCTGGTCCCCAGCCCTGTGTTGCCATCTAATGCTTTCACAACAAAGAACAGTTTCTAATACTACATATCTAAGGATCTGGTCTGCCCAAGAAGTGAGGGTAACCAGTAGACATGTTCTCTGATATCCACTTTGTTTTAATTATTATTTTGCTGTCGGAGTCACATTTTTGCTTTGCGTTCGGGAAGGTAAAATATATTTTGCTGAATGGAGGGCCATCCAGTTTCATTTAAAATAAATACGATTTTCTCAATGTAACTCTTATTTTAAATAACGTTGACTCCCTAACTTTGAAATGTGTTTGTTGTGTAGCCTAACGGTGAAGACTTGTTGCCTTTTGACGTGTAGTTCTATCAGTTTGTATCCAAGATTACATTTTACTTCTTTGCCAGACGTCCCATGGAGTACATTCACTTCAATAAATACCTCCTCCGTGGTTTGGGACCAGTTTTCCCATGGTGTTTTACATGGGATAACACCGCTTCTCTCCTCGAAGAGGAACGACATTGCTGCTGGCCTGATGGTTAGCTAACCGGCTAGCTAGTTTAATGTTGTTTATTCTCTCAAACGATGTTCAGGTACCGACCTAACGATATGGCACCATCCCAAAAACATATACTTATATGAATAAGCTATCTGGAAAATATGACAAAAGTTGTGTGGGACAGTATTTACACCAGTCAGCTCGTCCAGAAACTTCCTGGACTTACTTCCTCGCTGGTGGATTTTCCGGTGGCTCAACCGGCAAAAGTGAATAGATAGCGCCATCTACTGTTTAGACGCGCAGGGATCAAGACTCTTGATCTAAAAATAACTCTTCACAAATATCCTTGAAATTCCATCCAAGATTATACATTTTAACAACTGGAAGATTATAGCTCCCCGAGGATACAATAAAACTGTTTACATGTTTACACATTTTCCCAGCTTTTCTGTAATCCAACTGTCACTGTCTCTTTTCCTAAAGAGTGCCCCAGTCTAAACATGGGTTGGATTTTCTGTGCTAATCTCCTAATTCGATTACTTCACACGTCCTTGTGTTTAAAATACATTCAGTTTAGACTAGCGGAGGACAGAGAAAGGCTGACTATTTCATTTACACTTAAAGAGTTGACAGGGAACGTTTTTCATCACACCTGCTGCCAAGGATGGCTCTCTTGATTCTGACATTGGTCACTTTGCCCTGGTGAGTAAAATAACCTTTTTCTAATTTTATCAATGGTTTGGCCTCTATACTTTCTTGAATGTACTTCAATGATGTATGATAGTAAACATAACAATCCTAATCCTAATAGGTTTAACCTACTAATCTTATAGGTCTACACAGGACAGTCTAAATTGTCATCAATTATGATTGTATTGATTTCTTACAGTGTTGGCTGTGTCTATGGACAAGAAAGCTACGCAGGTGAAAACATCACCCGTATTCTGGACCGACTACTAGATGGATATGACAACTGGTTGCGACCAGGATCCGGAGGTAGGCCTGTCCTCCTCTATTCTGATTTATTTTACTATATTTTACATCGACAGAACTTTTCATTGAATAAGTAGGAAATAGCATAGTTTGGCTATTACATTGTACAGAATTTTTACCTGGTTAGTTTCTCTAAACAAATTGTTCCTAGTCTATTTACAGTTTTCCATATTTTTATGAGCAACAATTAAAATCCCCAGATCCTTTTCAGGTATGATTACAGAGGTGAAAACAGATATCTTTGTCACAAGCTTTGGCCCAGTATCAGATGTGGAAATGGTAAGAGACAATCAGCATATTTCCACATAGGCTTACTGTCACATACATATGCAGTATGTCAAGTAAGCAACTGTGTTTATATGTTATGTTTACACACAGTTTCTCATGCATTTATTATATATGGGTGTTAACTGAGCTTTATTGTCCACTGCACAGCTGCCTTATGGGTAGACTGTAGATTAGATAATGAGCCATTTAGTTTGATTAGTCTGTTTCAAAACACTAACTAGGGGAGGGTCCTGGCCTGGCAGAATGTTTATTTTAGCCTCTAAATTAATATGTCAAGCAAACTGAATGCTCAAACGGATTGATTAATGAATATCTATAGGTAGTTATTGTCATAATCATCTCATCTTCTCTCTGGACTGTCTTGTCGGATATGGATTTAACTGTAGATATTTAGTTACAAACACATTTATTATGTCTATGGTTTGGAGCAGGACCTGCATTTTGTAATGTGCATTCCTCTGGCCTTCTTCAGGACTGTAGAATCTAGATTATAGGTCTACATTCTATATTCTAAAGTCCACATTCTACATTCTAGGTCTACATTCTATATTCTAAAGTCCACATTCTAGATCCAGAACCTGTCTGGTGATCAGTCATCTAATGCCCGGCCTTCTATCTCCTCCTCAGGAGTACACCATAGACATGTTCTTCCGACAGACCTGGGTGGACGAGAGGCTGAAGTACGACGGCGCCGTGGAGATCCTGAGTCTCAACAACAAGATGGTGGATAAGATCTGGACACCCGACACGTTCTTCAGGAACTCCAGGAAGTCCATCGCCCACAACATGACCACTCCCAACAAGCTGTTCCGCATCATGCAGAACGGGACCGTCCTCTATACCATGAGGTAACCTGAGCCCCTCCTCCCTGGACCCTCCTGTAGAACCTCTTCAACATGAGGTAGACCCTCCTCTCTGGACCCTCTTCAACACGAGGTAGACCCTCCTCCCTGGACCCTCCTGTAGAACCTCTTCACCATGAGGTAGACCCTCCTCCCTGGACCCTCCCTCTCTGGACCCTCTTCACCATGAGGTAGTCCTTCCTCCCTGGACCCTCCTGTAGAACCTCTTCACCATGAGGTAGTCCCTCCTCCCTGGACCCTCTTGTAGAACCTCTTCAACATGAGGTGAATGAAACGCTTTGTAGCCAATTAAGACTGACTATTATTATTATTATTATTATTTAACCTTTATTTAACTAGGCAAGTCAGTTAAGAGCAAATTCTTATTTTCAATGACGACCTAGGAACAGTGGGTTAAATGCCTTGTTCAGGGGCAGAACGACAGATGTTTACCTTGTCAGCTCGGGGATTCGATCTTGCAACCTTTTGGTTACTAGTCCAACGCTCTAACCACTAGGCTATTGTGCCGGTGCAGTGCTGCTTTGCACAGAGGAAACCAGTTGTGTTGTGCTGTGTACACAGTTTTTACACAGATCTATATGATGAAATCAGAAGTTGTCTAATGTTGTGTATTCTGTGTATCTCAGACTAACCATCGTTGCTGAGTGTCCCATGAGGCTCATGGACTTCCCTATGGACGGACATACCTGTCCTCTGCGGTTCAGCAGCTGTGAGTATTCAGTCCTTCGTTTGGCTCTTTCATAAACTAATTAGGGCTGTCAGAGTTAATCAGTTAACTTGAGTTCACTTTTTGTAATTTTATTTCACAGATGTTTTTTTTAAAATCGTGATTAATTGCATTGTCTAAAAAGCGATCAAAATACACTGAAAACATCATCTACACTGCTAAAAACAACAATGCGATGTCAAAACGAGTTGACATTGAGGTTAAAGAAAGTGTGCTTCGAACTGTTACTGTAGACACAATCAATCCATATTCTTGTCATGTTTTTTTTTGTATGAAAAAGCATAAATTACAGCTTCATTTGAGCAAATTCTGAATTTGCGATTAATCGTGATTAATCACAGCAAATCCTGTGATTTAACTCAATTAACTGTAAAAGTAACATTTTGAAATGATTGATCGTAACAAAACAGCCTTTGAGCAGAGAGAGAGAGAGAGATTGCTTCATGCACTGAATCAGTAACCTTGGTATGCTCCAGCTTCCTCAAAACAGTTTGCTCCATATCCCCTTTATACTGCACTGAATCAGTAACCTTGGTATGCTCCAGCTTCCTCAAAACAGTTTGCTCCATATCCCCTTTATACTGCACTGAATCAGTAACCTTGGTATGCTCCAGCTTCCTCAAAACAGTTTGCTCCATATCCCCTTTATACTGCACTGAATCAGTAACCTTGGTATGCTCCAGCTTCCTCAAAACAGTTTGCTCCATATCCCCTTTATACTGCACTGAATCAGTAACCTTGGTATGCTCCAGCTTCCTCAAAACAGTTTGCTCCATATCCCCTTTATACTGCACTGAATCAGTAACCTTGGTATGCTCCAGCTTCCTCAAAACAGTTTGCTCCATATCCCCTTTATACTGCACTGAATCAGTAACCTTGGTATGCTCCAGCTTCCTCAAAACAGTTTGCTCCATATCCCCTTTATACTGCACTGAATCAGTAACCTTGGTATGCTCCAGCTTCCTCAAAACAGTTTGCTCCATGTCCCCTTTATACTGCACTGTATAAGGAACAGGGACCATTTCAGACACGTTCGATGTCTTGTTATTTCTGTCAGCATTATATATAGGAATGGTGTGACAATTGAATGATCTTGTTTCTGTATACTTCAGATGGGTACACGAACAGCGAGATCACCTTCACCTGGAGGAAGGGTCTGGAAGCTTCTGTAGACTGTCCTCAGGAGTCTATCAGTCTGCTACAGTATGACCTGGTGGGACAGAAGTTATCCACGGAGACGTTCAAGTCCAACACAGGTAAGGACCCACTGTAGGCTAATATACAATTAGAAATCATTGGTATACCGAGAAGTGTGTGTGTGTGTGTGTGTGTGTGTGTGTGTGTGTGTGTGTGTGTGTGTGTGTGTGTGTGTGTGTGTGTGTGTGTGTGCGTGTGTGCGTGCATGTGTATCAAACTTAATAAAATTCATGAATTAATAATGGTGATAACCCTTCTTTTTTTTTTTTTACATTTACACATTTACATATTAACTGTACTAAAAAGTCTGTGGACAACATGTATTTGGTATTTTCAGGAAAGCACATTAAAATGTAAAATTCAGACAAAAAGTGTGCGTCCCAAATGGCACCCTATTCTTTATGAGCCATATGGTCAGAAGTAGTGCACCCTATTCCCTATGGTCAGAAGTAGTGCACCCTATTCCCTATGGGCCATACGGTCAGAAGTAGTGCACCCTATTACCTATGGGCCATATGGTCAGAAGTAGTGCACCCTATTCCCTATGGGCCATATGGTCAGAAGTAGTGCACCCTATTCCCTATGGGCCATATGGTCAGAAGTAGTGCACCCTATTCCCTATGGGCCCTGGTCAGAAGTAGTGCACCCTATTCCCTATGGGCCCTGGTCAGAAGTAGTGCACTATAAAGGGAAATGGTTGCCATTTGAGATACAGCCTATAACAGTAACAACATCCATTACTTCTCCCCTCCTTGCTTCACCAGCCTGGTAGTAGGTAATACAGTAGAGCAGCTTCCTCCTAAGAACTCATATTTCCTTGAACAGCCATCTAAGATGCTTAAGTGGTCAAGCCTAATGCGTGCGGTCTGCCTTCAAAACTAACTGGGGCTTAGAGCCCTATGAGTGATCCTAGAGAGAGGTGGGAGGGAGTAGGAGAGAGAGAGAGAGAGAGTTGGGAGGGAGTAGAAGAGAGAGAGAGAGGTGGGAGGGAGTAGGAGAGAGAGAGGTGGGAGGGAGTAGGAGAGAGAAAGGTGGGAGGGAGTAGGAGAGAGAGAGAGAGAGGTGGGAGGAAGTAGGAGAGAGAGAGGTGGGAGGGAGTAGGAGAGAGAGAGAGGTGGGAGGGAGGGAGTAGGAGAGATAGAGAGAAAGAGAGAAAGAGACAGAGAGAGAGAGAGAGAGAGCAGAGCAGAGCCTACAGCAGCACCTAGATATTCTGCACAGATTCTGCCAGACCTGGGCCCTGACAGTAAATCTCAGTAAGACCAAAATAATGGTGTTCCAAAAAAGGTCCAGTCACCAGGACCACAAATACAAATTCCATCTAGACACCATTGCCCTAGAGCACACAAAAAACTATACATACCTTGGCCTAAACATCAGCGCCACAGGTAACTTCCACAAAGCTGTGAACGATCTGAGAGACAAGGCAAGAAGGGCATTCTATGCCATCAAAAGGAACATATAATTCAACATACCAATTAGGATCTGGCCAAAAATACTTGAATCAGTCATAGAGCCCTTTGCCCTTTATGGTTGTGAGGTCTGGGGTCCGCTCACCAACCAAGATTTCACAAAATGGGACAAACACCAAATTGAGACTCTGCATGCAGAATTCTGCTAAAATATCCTCTGTGTACAACGTAGAACACCAAATAATGCATGCAGAGCAGAATTAGGCCGATACCCACTAATTATCAAAATCCAGAAAAGAGCCGTTAAATTCTACAACCACCTAAAAGGAAGCGATTCCCAAACCTGCCATAACAAAGCCATCACCTACAGAGAGATGAACCTGGAGAAGAGTCCCCTAAGCAAGCTGGTCCTGGGGCTCTGTTCACAAACACAAACACACCCCACAGAGCCCCAGGACAGCAGCACAATTAGACCCAAGCAAATCATGAGAAAACAAAAAGATAATTACTTGACACATTGGAAAGAATGAACAAAAAACCAGAGCAAACTAGAATGCTATTTGGCCCTAAACAGAGGGTACACAGTGGCAGCATACCTGACCAGTGTGACTGACCCAAAGTTAAGGAAAGCTTTGACTATGTACAGACTCAGTGAGCATAGCCTTGCTATTGAGAAAGGCCGCCGTAGGCAGACATGGCTCTCAAGAGAAGACTGGTTATGTGCACACTGCCCACAAAATGAGGTGGAAACTGAGCTGCACTTCCTAACCTCCTGCCCAATGTATGACCATATTAGAGACACATATTTCCCTCAGATTACACAGATCCACAAAGAATTCGAAAACAAACCCAATTTTTATAAACTCCCATATCTACTGGGTGAAAATCCACAGTGTGCCTTCACAGCAGCAAGATTTGTGACCTGTTGCCACAAGAAAAGGGCAACCAGTGAAGAACAAACACCATTGTAAATACAACCAATATTTATGCTTATTTATTTTCCCTTGTGTACTTTAACCATTTGTACATCGTTACAACACTGTATATATACATAATATGACATTTGTAATGTCTTTCTTGTTTTGAAACTTCTGTATGTGTGTTTACTGTTAATTTTTATTGTTTATTTCACTTTTGTATATTATCTACCTGACTTGCTTTGGCAAACACATGTTTCCCATGCCAATAAAGCCCCTTGAATTGAATTGAGAGAGAGAGGTGGGAGGGAGTAGGAGAGAGGTGGGAGGGAGTAGGAGAGAGGTGGGAGGGAGTAGGAGAGAGAGAGAGAGGTGGGAGGGAGTAGGAGAAAGAGAGAGGGGAGGGAGTAGGAGAGAGAGAGAGAGAGGGGAGGGAGGGAGTAGGAGAGAGAGAGGTGGGAGGGAGTAGGAGAGAGAGAGAGAGAGGGGAGGGAGGAGAGAGAGAGAGAGGGGAGGGAGTAGGAGAGAGAGAGAGAGAGGGGAGGGAGGAGAGAGAGAGAGAGGGGAGGGAGTAGGAGAGAGAGAGAGAGAGGGGAGGGAGGAGAGAGAGAGAGAGGGGAGGGAGTAGGAGAGAGAGAGAGAGAGGGGAGGGAGGAGAGAGAGAGAGAGGGGAGGGAGGAGAGAGAGAGAGAGGGGAGGGAGGAGTAGAGAGAGAGAGGGGAGGGAGGAGAGAGAGAGAGAGGGGAGGGAGGAGAGAGAGAGAGAATGTTTCTCCAGGCAGGACCCAGCAGATCCCTAGAACAGCACCGAGAGGCGAGGAGGAGGCAGTCTCGCAAAGATAGGGATGGAGTGGCCCAGTTACCATAACAAGGAGGGTGAGGACGAGGGCGAGAGAGAGAGAGACTACAACTATTTGCACATTGCTAAATAGCTGATAATATAACACTTGAAATGTCTTTATCTTTTTGAAACATTTATGAGTGCAATGTTTACTGTTAATATCTAATAGTTTTTTGTTGATGTTGTTAAATTAGTTTCTTCTCACTTGTTTATTGTTTATTTCACTTGCTTTGGCAATGTAAACATATGTTTCCCATGCCAATAAAGCCCATTTGAATTGAATTGAGAGAAAGGGAGTGTTTAGAGTAAGTGTCTTAGTGTAGTGTTGGGTAGTAGTGTTGTGATTCTGGTGCTGTCTCTCACTATCTTTTCTTCCCCGTTCCATTCTTTCTTTCTTTCTGCCTCCCTCCCCTCTGTATTTCCCTCCCTCTCTCTCTCCCTCTCCCCTCCTCTCTTCTTCTGTCTTTCTCTCTCTCCCTCCCCTCTTTCCACTCCTCTCTCCTTCGGTCTTTCTCCCTCCCCCCTCCTTCTGTCTCTCTCTCCCTCCCCTCTCTCCCCTCCTCGCTCCTTCGGTCTTTCTCCCTCCCCCCTCCTTCTGTCTCTCTCTCCCTCCCCTCTCTCCCCTCCTCGCTCCTTCTGTCTCTCTCTCCCTCCCCTCTCTCCCCTCCTCTCTCCTTCTGTCTCTCTCTCCCTTCCCCCTCTCCTTCTGTTCTTCTCTCCCTCCCCCCTCCTCTCTTCTTCTGTCTTTCTCTCTCTCACTCCCCTCTTTCCACTCCTCTCTCCTTCGGTCTTTCTCCCTCCCCCCTCTACCCTCCTTCTGTCTCTCTCTCCCCCTCCCCCCTCCTGTCTTTCTCTCTCTCCCTCCCCTCTTTCCACTCCTCTCTCCTTCGGTCTTTCTCCCTCCCCCCTCTACCCTCCTTCTGTCTCTCTCTCCCCTCCTCTCTCCTTCTGTCTCTCTCTCTCTCCCTCCCCCCTCTCCTTCTGTCTCTCTCTCCCTCACCTCTCCTAGGCAATCAGCAATTAGTAGAGGGAGGTGTGCTCTCCACTTCTGCTAGGCAAAAAGCAATTTGGCGGAATGTTTATTTTAGCCTCTAAATCAATATGTCAAGCAAACTGAATGCTCAAACGGATTAATGAATGAATATCTATAGTTATAGCAAGTGGCGGCCGTGTTACTAGCGGTTTTGTCGCAAAACTAAGATCGTCGTCGAAACAAAGACTGTTCTGCCAAGTTGTTGTGCAGAAGGAGAGAGAGGAAGACTCCACCTAGTTATTTTCAGATGTTTGATCTTTTTGTAGCTTTGGCAACTATGTGTTTGTTTTATTTATTTTATTATTTTTTTGTTGTTGAAATTACTGCCTCTTTCGATCTTGTCTCATCGCTGCAACTCCCCAACGGGCTCGGGAGGCGAAGGGCCAGTCATAAGTCCTCCGAAAAATATGACCAGCCAAGTCGCTCTTCTTACATCCGCCCGCTTAACCCGTAAGCCAGCCGCACCAATGTGTCGGAGGAAACACCGTTCACCTGACAACCGTGGTCAGCCTGCAGGCAGCCGGCCCGCAACAAGGAGTCGCTAGAGCGTGAATGAGCCAAGTAAAGGGTGAGGATTTAATAATAAATAGACATGAATCAAAGCAAAAACAGCATCTGGACAAGAGAAATAAAACAACTTCAATGCAGACACGGGGATGAAACTGAGGCGGTGGCAGATATAGTGGAGGCAATCAATGATGTGATGGAGTCCAGGTGAGTCTGATGAAGCGCTGGTGACAGGTGTGCGTAATGGTGACAGGTGTGCGTAATGATGAGCAGCCTGGTGGCCTCAAGTGTCAGAGAGGGAGACCGGGAGCAGACGTTACAGTACTCGCCCTCTAGGGGCGCCACCTGGCGTCCTACCTGGGCGAATCTGATGGACCGGCCGAGGCGCGGGAGCCCGACGAGCCGGCCGAGGCGCGGGAGCCCGACGAGCCGGCCGAGGCGCGGGAGCCCGACGAGCCGGCCGAGGCGCGGGAGCCCGACGAGCCGGCCGAGGCGCGGGAGCCCGACGAGCCGGCCGAAGCGCGGGAGCCCGACGAGCCGGCCGAGGCGCGGGAGCCCGACGAGCCTGCTGAAGCGCGGGAGCCCGACGAGCCGGCTGAAGCGCGGGAGCCCGACGAGCCGGCTGAAGCGCGGGAGCCCGACGAGCCAACCGAGGCTTGTGAGCACCTTGAGCCAGCTGAGGCACGGGAGCCTGACAAGCCAGCTGAGGCATCCCCAGTTGCTTCGGCAGCGGCACCCGGACCCGACGTCACCAAAAAACTAAAAAAACTAAAAACTCCCTGATGCTTCCAATTGTGGTGTCTGCATTCTGTAACAGAAAGACGCTGGGAGACGTGAAGCAGGTACATGTTGAGGATTTAATAATAAATAGACTGAGGCAATCCACACTTCACTGAGGCAATCCACACTTCCAAAGCTGACTATCTTCTCTGTTCTCATCCTCCTTGACCTATCCGCTGCCTTTGAAACTGTGAACCATCAGATCCTCCTCTCCACCCTCTCAGAGCTGGGCGTCTCAGGCTCTGTACACTCTTGGATTGCATCCTATCTGGCAGGTCGTTCCTACCAGGTGACATGGAGAGGATCTGTGTCTGCACCACGTACTCTCACTACTGGTGTCCCCCAGGGCTCAGTTCTAGGCCCTCTCCTCTTCTCTCTATTTACCAAGTCACTCGTGTTATATCATATCCTCACATGGTCTCTCCTATCCTTGCTATACAGATGACACTCAAACACTTTCTCCTTCCCCCCCTTCTGACATCCAAGTGGCGACAGGCATCTCTGTGTGCCTGGCAGATATCTCAACTTGGATGTCGGCCCACCTCCTCAAGCTCTACCTCGACAAGACGGAGCTGCTCTTCCTTCCGGGCAAGCCCTGCCCGCTCAAAAACGTTTCAGTCACGGTTGACAACTCCACAGTGTCATCCTAACAACCTTGGCAACACTCTGTCGTTCTCTGCAAACTTCAAAACAGCGACTCGCTCCTGCAGGTTCATGCTCTACAACATCCGTAGAGTACGACCCTATCTCACACAGGAAGCGGCGCAGGTCCTAATCCAGGTACATGTTCTCTCCCGTCTGGACTACTGCAACTCTCTGTTGGCTGGGCTCCTCGCTTGTGTCATCAAACCCCTGCAACTTATCCAGAATGCTGCAGCCCACCTGGTTTTTAACCTTCCCATGTTCTCTCATGTCACCCCCCTCCTCCACACACTCCCTTGACTTCCAGTCGAAGCTCGCATCCACTACAAGACCCTGGTGCTTACCTACGGAACAGCAAGAGGAAGTGCCCCTCCCTACCTTCAGGCTATGCTAGGACAGCAGAGACCCTGACCATCTTCTGAAAACATCTGAAACCCTACCTCTTCAAACAGTATCTTAAATAATCCTCCTCCTCACCTAGATCCCCCCCCCCCAAAATAAAAACATAAATACAAACTGAACCAGCACTTGCACTTGACCCCCCCCCCCTCCTTTCTAGCTTCGATTCTACTGATTGCTACTTTATTGAGGAAAAATGTACTTTCTATATCTGTAATATGTGGTGGTCCCACCGAGTTTAAGATTAATGCGCTAACTGTAAGTCGCTCTGGATACGAACGCCTGCTAAATGACTCAAATGTAAAAAATATATTATTCTCTGACCTACTCTGTCTTAGGGTAAGGGGTTAATCACGTCCCGTGGGCAGTCAGATACAGTATCTTCTCTATATGTCTCTAATTGGTTCTATCGCTACAGTCTTTCCAGGTCCAAGGACACCCAAGGACAATTCTCCTCTCCCGCCGTATCTTCTTCTCTCCTGTTTCAGTGTTGTGGTCTCTCTCTGCTGATACCTATTCTGTTTATCTTTCAGGTGACTACTCTGTCATGGTAGTCCATTTTCTACTACAGAGGAAGCTAGGCTACTACCTGATTCAGACGTACATCCCTCTGATTATGGTGGTGGTCCTGTCACAAGTAGCCTTCTGGATCAACAAAGAGTCTGTACCTGCACGCACTGTGGCTAGTATGATAACATCCCTCTGTCACTGTGTCTAGTATGGTAACAATCCTCTGTCACTGTGTCTAGTATGGTAACAATCCTCTGTCACTGTGTCTAGTATGGTAACAATCCTCTGTCACTGTGTCTAGTATGGTAACAATCCTCTGTCACTGTGTCTAGTATGGTAACAATCCTCTGTCACTGTGTCTAGTATGGTAACAATCCTCTGTCACTGTGTCTAGTATGGTAACAATCCTCTGTCACTGTGTCTAGTATGGTAACAATCCTCTGTCACTGTGTCTAGTATGGTAACAATCCTCTGTCACTGTGTCTAGTATGGTAACAATCCTCTGTCACTGTGTCTAGTATGGTAACAATCCTCTGTCACTGTGTCTAGCATGGTAACAATCCTCTGTCACTGTGTCTAGTATGGTAACAATCCTCTGCCACTGTGTCTAGTATGGTAACAATCCTCTGTCACTGTGTCTAGTATGGTAACAATCCTCTGTCACTGTGTCTAGTATGGTAACATCCCTCTGTCACTGTGTCTAGTATGGTAACATCCCTCTGTCACTGTGTCTAGTATGGTAACAATCCTCTGTCACTGTGTCTAGTATGGTAACAATCCTCTGTCACTGTGTCTAGTATGGTAACAATCCTCTGTCACTGTGTCTAGTATGATAACAATCCTCTGTCACTGTGTCTAGTATTGTAACAATCCTCTGTCACTGTGTCTAGTATGGTAACAATCCTGTCACTGTGTCTAGTATGGTAACAATCCTCTGTCACTGTGTCTAGCATGGTAACAATCCTCTGTCACTGTGTCTAGTATGGTAACAATCCTCTGTCACTGTGTCTAGTATTGTAACAATCCTCTGTCACTGTGGCTAGTATGATAACATCCCTCTGTCACTGTGTCTAGTATGGTAACAATCCTCTGTCACTGTGTCTAGTATGATAACAATCCTCTGTCACTGTGTCTAGTATGGTAACAATCCTCTGTCACTGTGTCTAGTATGGTAACAATCCTCTGTCACTGTGTCTAGTATGGTAACAATCCTCTGTCACTGTGTCTAGTATGGTAACAATCCTCTGTCACTGTGTCTAGTATGGTAACAATCCTCTGTCACTGTGTCTAGTATGGTAACAATCCTCTGTCACTGTGTCTAGTATGGTAACAATCCTCTGTCACTGTGTCTAGTATTGTAACAATCCTCTGTCACTGTGTCTAGTATGGTAACAATCCTCTGTCACTGTGTCTAGTATGGTAACAATCCTCTGTCACTGTGTCTAGTATGGTAACAATCCTCTGTCACTGTGTCTAGTATTGTAACAATCCTCTGTCACTGTGTCTAGTATTGTAACAATCCTCTGTCACTGTGTCTAGTATGGTAACAATCCTCTGTCACTGTGTCTAGTATGGTAACAATCCTCTGTCACTGTGTCTAGTATGGTAACAATCCTCTGTCACTGTGTCTAGTATTGTAACAATCCTCTGTCACTGTGTCTAGTATGGTAACAATCCTCTGTCACTGTGTCTAGTATGGTAACAATCCTCTGTCACTGTGTCTAGTATGGTAACAATCCTCTGTCACTGTGTCTAGTATTGTAACAATCCTCTGTCACTGTGTCTAGTATGGTAACAATCCTCTGTCACTGTGTCTAGTATGGTAACAATCCTCTGTCACTGTGTCTAGTATTGTAACAATCCTCTGTCACTGTGTCTAGTATTGTAACAATCCTCTGTCACTGTGTCTAGTATGGTAACAATCCTCTGCCTCTTTCTTGAATTGAGAGAGACAGAGAGACAGAGAGGCAGTAGAAAGAGAGAGCGACAGAGAGAGACAGAGAGACATTTCAAACAGAGATAACGTTAGATGGTTGGCTGGCTGCTACTGCCTGAGCAGTAGATGAGACGATGAAAAATGATGTGGACCTGACAGAGACAATGGAATATTTTGGCAATTGAATGTTCAATATTAAATTGAAATTTAATTTAGAGAGACAGAGAGATCTCTGTCTTAGTCTCTCTCGCTCACTCTCTCTGTGTCTCTCTCTGTGTCCCTCTCTGTGTCTCTCTCGCTCACTCTCTCTGTGTCTCTCTCTCTCGCTCACTCTCTCTGTGTCTCTCTCTCTCGCTCACTCTATCTGTGTCTCTCTCTCTGTCTCACTCTCTCTGTGTGTCTCTCTCTCTCTCTCTCTGTGTCTGTCTCTCTGTCCTCTCCCTCTCCTTCGCTCTCTGTGTCTCTCTCTCTCTCTCTCACTCTCTCTGTCTCTCTCTCTCGCTCACTCTCTCTGTCTCTCTCTCTCTCGCTCACTCTCTCTGTGTCTCTCTCTCTCTCTCGCTCACTCTCTCTGTCTCTCTCTCTCTCTCTCTGTGTCTGTGTCTCTCTGTCCTCTCCCTCTCCTTCGCTCTCTGTGTCTCTCTCTCTCTCTCGCTCACTCTCTCTGTCTCTCTCTCTCGCTCACTCTCTCTGTCTCTCTCTCTGTGTCTGTGTCTCTCTGTCCTCTCCCTCTCTCTCTCTCTCGCTCACTCTCTCTGTCTCTCTCTCTCTCTGTGTCTGTGTCTCTCTGTCCTCTCCCTCTCCTTCGCTCTCTGTGTCTCTCTCCCTCGCTCTCTCTCTGTGTGTGTCTCTCTCTCTCTGTCTGTGCCTGTGTCTCTCTCGCTCTCAATAGTGTTCCAAAATGTAATTCAGCCTACACTGTATATCACTTCATATACCCAATGCAGGATGTGACTGGGAGAGACTGTGTGTATACAGAGGCTCTGAGAGGGAACAGGCAAACGAGCCACAGATATAGGGTTGAAGATGTAATCTCTCTCTCTCTCATAATAGTGTTCTAATTCTGTTTCTATGGTCTCCTTCTCCCCCTATCCTAACAACCAACAGGCATCACCACGGTCCTCACCATGACAACCCTCAGCATCAGCGCCCGCCAGTCTCTGCCCAAGGTGGCCTACGCTACAGCCATGGACTGGTTCATCGCTGTGTGTTTTGCCTTCGTGGCATCTGCGCTCATCGAGTTCGCCGCTGTCAACTACTTTGCGACGCTGGAGGCCAACAGACTGAAGAAGAAGAACGCCAGGCAGAAAAAAATGGAGGTCCTAGCTGAAGCAAGTTATGATGAGGAGGATGATGAGAGTGCTTCATCTGTAAGTTATTTACTGGACGGGTGGATGGCTGGACACACTCACATATACACAGACATGGTTAGGGTTGGTAGCTAGGGGTTTTACACTATGCAGCTGTAACTGTAACGAGCAGTATTCACCAAGACTGGCTATCTCCGTTCAACTACATTACACCATCACTAAGACTCTCCCCATTCAACTACAGAACACCATCACTAAGACTCTCCCCATTCAACTACAGAACACCATCACCTAGACTCTCCCCATTCAACTACAGAACACCATCACCTAGACTCTCCCCATTCAACTACAGAACACCATCACCTAGACTCTCCCCATTCAACTACATTACACCATCACTAAGACTCTCCCCATTCAACTACAGAACACCATCACTAAGACTCTCCCCATTCAACTACAGAACACCATCACTAAGACTCTCCCCATTCAACTACAGAACACCATCACCTAGACTCTCCCCATTCAACTACAGAACACCATCACCTAGACTCTCCCCATTCAACTACATTACACCATCACTAAGACTCTCCCCATTCAACTACAGAACACCATCACTAAGACTCTCCCCATTCAACTACAGAACACCATCACCTAGACTCACCCCATTCAACTACAGAACACCATCACTAATACTCTCCCCATTCAACTACATTACACCATCACTAAGACTCTCCCCATTCAACTACAGAACACCATCACCTAGACTCGCCCCATTCAACTACAGAACACCATCACTAAGACTCTCCCCATTCAACTACAGAACACCATCACTAAGACTCTCCCCATTCAACTACAGAACACCATCACTAAGACTCTCCCCATTCAACTACAGAACACCATCACCTAGACTCTCCCCATTCAACTACATTACACCATCACCTAGACTCTCCCCATTCAACTACAGAACACCATCACTAAGACTCTCCCCATTCAACTACAGAACACCATCACTAAGACTCTCCCCATTCAACTACAGAACACCATCACTAAGACTCTCCCCATTCAACTACAGAACACCATCACTAAGACTCTCCCCATTCAACTACAGAACACCATCACTAAGACTCACCCCATTCAACTACAGAACACCATCACTAAGACTCTCCCCATTCAACTACAGAACACCATCACTAAGACTCTCCCCATTCAACTACATTACACCATCACCAAGACTCTCCCCATTCAACTACAGAACACCATCACTAATACTCTCCCCATTCAACTACATTACACCATCACTAAGACTCTCCCCATTCAACTACAGAACACCATCACCTAGACTCGCCCCATTCAACTACAGAACACCATCACTAAGACTCTCGCCATTCAACTACAGAACACCATCACCTAGACTCTCCCCATTCAACTACAGAACACCATCACCTAGACTCTCCCCATTCAACTACATTACACCATCACTAAGACTCTCCCCATTCAACTATAGAACACCATCACTAAGACTCTCCCCATTCAACTACAGAACACCATCACCTAGACTCTCCCCATTCAACTACAGAACACCACCACTAAGACTCTCGCCATTCAACTACAGAACACCATCACTAAGACTCTCCCCATTCAACTACAGAACACCATCACTAAGACTCTCCCCATTCAACTACAGAACACCATCACCTAGACTCACCCCATTCAACTACAGAACACCATCACTAAGACTCTCCCCATTCAACTACAGAACACCATCACCTAGACTCTCCCCATTCAACTACAGAACACCATCACCTAGACTCTCCCCATTCAACTACAGAACACCATCACTAAGACTCTCCCCATTCAACTACAGAACACCATCACTAAGACTCTCCCCATTCAACTACAGAACACCATCACTAAGACTCTCCCCATTCAACTACAGAACACCATCACTAAGACTCTCCCCATTCAACTACAGAACACCATCACCTAGACTCACCCCATTCAACTACAGAACACCACCCCTCCTCTACATCCACCCCTAACCCTCCACCCCTAACCCTCCTCTACATCCACACCTCCTCTACATCCACCCCTAACCCACCACCCCTCCTCTTCATCCACCCCTAACCCTCCAACCCACCCCTAACCCACCACCCCTCCTCTTCATCCACCCCTAACCCTCCAACCCACCCCTAACCCTCCAACCCACCCCTAACCCTCCAACCCTCCTCTTCATCCACCCCTAACCCTCCACCCCTCCTCTACATCCACCCCTCCTCTACATCCACCCCTAACCCTCCACCCCTCCTCTACATCCACCCCTCCTCTACATCCACCCCTAACCCTCCACCCCTCCTCTTCATCCACCCCTAACCCTCCAACCCTCCTCTTCATCCACCCCTAACCCTCCAACCCTCCTCTACATCCACCCCTCCTCTACATCCACCCCTCCTCTACATCCACCCCTAACCCTCCACCCCTCCTCTACATCCACCCCACCCCTCCTCTACATCCACCCCTAATCCTCCAACCCTCCTCTACATCCACTCCTAACCCTCCACCCCTCCTCTACATCCACCCCTAACCCTCCACCCCTCCTCTTCATCCACCCCTAACCCTCCAACCCTCATCTACATCCACCCTCCTCTACATCCACCGCTAACCCTCCACCCCTCCTCTTCATCCACCCCTAACCCTCCAACCCTCCTCTTCATCCACCCCTAACCCTCCAACCCTCCTCTACATCCACCCCTCCTCTACATCCACCCCTCCTCTACATCCACCCCTCCTCTACATCCACCCCTAATCCTCCACCCCTCCTCTACATCCACCCCACCCCTCCTCTACATCCACCCCTAATCCTCCACCCCTCCTCTACATCCACCCCTAACCCTCCACCCCTCCTTTTCATCCACCCCTCCTCTACATCCACCCCTAACCCTCCACCCCTCCTCTACATCCACCCCTCCTCTACATCCACCCCTAACCCTCCACCCCTCCTCTACATCCACCCCTAACCCTCCACCCCTCCTCTACATCCACCCCTAACCCTCCACCCCTCCTCTACATCCACCCCTAACCCTCCAACCCACCCCTAACCCTCCACCCCTCCTCTACATCCACCCCTCCTCTACATCCACCCCTAACCCTCCACCCCTCTATGTCCCACCTTAACCTTCCACCTCTAACACTCCACATGTCCTCTACATCCACCCCAAAACCTCCACCCCTACCTCCCATCACCCCTTTCCCCCCTGCCCCCATCAGAGAGTGGGGGCGTGAAGAAGAGGTATAACTCCATAGCCCAGAGTGAGCCCGGTGCCCATCTTCCTGCTGCAGGGTTCAGCTGTGTCCCCCATCTCAGCGCCGGCTGGCACCAGCCCCATAGACCAGTACTCCCGCATCATGTTCCCCCTGGCCTTCGCACTCTTCAACCTCTTCTACTGGATCATATACCTGGGCAAGGACACCATGGAACAGGCCAGGTATGGGTTAATAAACTCTCTATTAGGACACCATGGAACAGGCCAGGTATGGGTTAATAAACTCTCTATTAGGACAGCATGGAACAGACCAGGTATGGGTTAATAAACTCTATTCTGTTCTATTAGGACAGCATGGAACAGGCCAGGTATGGGTTAATAAACTCTATTAGGACAGCATGGAACAGGTCAGGTATGGGTTAATAAACTCTCTATTAGGACAGCATGGAACAGGCCAGGTATGGGTTAATAAACTCTCTACTAGGACAGCATGGAACAGGTCAGGTATGGGTTAATAAACTCTCTATTAGGACAGCATGGAACAGACCAGGTATGGGTTAATAAAGTCTCTATTAGGACAGCATGGAACAGGCCAGGTATGGGTTAATAAACTCTATTAGGACACCATGGAACAGGCCAGGTATGGGTTAATAAACTATATTCTGTTCTATTAGGACAGCATGGAACAGGCCAGGTATGGGTTAATAAACTATATTCTGTTCTATTAGGACAGCATGGAACAGGCCAGGTATGGGTTAATAAACTCTCTATTAGGACAGCATGGAACAGACCAGGTATGGGCTAATAAACTCTCTATTAGGACAGCATGGAACAGACCAGGTATGGGTTAATAAACTCTATTCTGTTCTATTAGGACAGCAGGGAACAGACCAGGTATGGGTTAATAAACTCTATTAGGACAGCATGGAACAGGCCAGGTATGGGTTAATAAAGTCTCTATTAGGACAGCATGGAACAGACCAGGTATGGGTTAATAAACTCTATTCTGTTCTATTAGGACAGCATGGAACAGACCAGGTATGGGTTAATAAACTCTATTCTGTTCTATTAGGACACCATGGAACAGACCAGGTATGGGTTAATAAACTCTATTAGGACAGCATGGAACAGGCCAGGTATGGGTTAATAAACTCTATTCTGTTCTATTAGGACAGCATGGAACAGACCAGGTATGGGTTAATAAACTATATTAGGACAGCATGGAACAGGCCAGGTATGGGTTAATAAACTCTATTAGGACAGCATGGAGCAGGCCAGGTATGGGTTAATAAACTCTATTAGGACAGCATGGAACAGGCCAGGTATGGGTTAATAAAGTCTCTATTAGGACAGCATGGAACAGGCCAGGTATGGGCTAATAAAGTCTCTATTAAGACAGCATGGAACAGGCCAGGTATGGGTTAATAAAGTCTCTATTAAGACAGCATGGAACAGGCCAGGTATGGGTTAATAAAGTCTCTATTAGGACAGCATGGAACAGGCCAGGTATGGGCTAATAAACTATATTCTGTTTTATTAAGACAGCATGGAACAGACCAGGTATGGGTTAATAAAGTGTCTATTAGGCCAGCATGGAACAGGCCAGGTATGGGTTAATAAAGTCTCTATTAGGCCAGCATGGAACAGGCCAGGTATGGGTTAATAAAGTGTCTATTAGGCCAGCATGGAACAGGCCAGGTATGGGCTAATAAACTATATTCTGTTCTATTAGGACAGCATGGAACAGGCCAGGTATGGGTTAATAAAGTGTCTATTAGGACAGCATGGAACAGGCCAGGTATGGGCTAATAAACTATATTCTGTTCTATTAGGACAGCATGGAACAGGCCAGTTGTGTTAATCAAAAAATGTAGGCTAAACTTGTAGGACATACTAAGATCATTCAAAAGTAAATTGCATTTTCAGGCCAGATTGTTAATGTCTATGACATTGAAACTCAACTCTGGACCTCAAAGCCAGTTCCACTGTTTAAATGTTTTATCCAATCAGGGACTGGTTTAGACCAGGGGCCTCATTTATAAAACTGTGCGGAGGATTCACGTCAAAAGGTGGCTTACGAACGAAACACAGAAAGTGCTTACGCACAAAAATATTCTGATTATAACAGTGTGCACGCACGTCCACGCCGGTTTCCCTTTATAAATCCCAATCAACTCGAAATTTGGCGCACGTGAGCGAGCGTCTTGTCCCACCCTTTTGACGCCCATAGTGGCCTATAAATAGTCAGTGAAATGCCCCTAACTAATATTCATCCATACTGACTGCATGACGACAAATCCCGACAAAAATAAAAAGGTAACCTAGTGTGAATTGGAAGTTCTTGTTGGGGAGGTTGAAGCAAGGGAAAAAAATGTGTTTCGTGGACACAGTGTGGGCATTAAATGGCAAAAAGGCGTTAGTGGCAGCATGTTGCGGACGCTGTGAATGCTGCTGGTTCAGAAGAAGAAAAAAGGGGAGGCCAAAGGGCGCATTGACTTACAGACAACGGGCGGAGGAAAGGGGACACCGGAGCTCAACCCTTGATGAGCGACTTGCCGTTATTATAGGGAATCCCTCCTGAGTGGAGTAGTGACCGAGGGGGACACGGACATGCCAGACGCACCGGATGATCCAGGTATGTAATTAATATTCCCTCGTTTGAGAAGAGTACACCAAATGCATTCAAGTTTAAACATTTATTTACCAACAATTTACATTTTATTATTTTTAGTCGCTGCGTGTTCCAGCGGGGTCGGTGGTGCGGCTGAGCAGGAGCTGAGTGTTCCAGCGGGGTCGGTGGTGCGGCTGAGCAGGAGCTGAGTGCGCCAAGAACCGGCGTCTCCACTGCACCTCGTGCGTCACAGCCCTCCAGCGGCCGTATCCTCGCAGACGCATAGAGACACCATCGACGCTATTAACGAGGTTGCCAAGGAGTTGAAGGAAATAAATGTTTTGACATAAGCTGTACATTGAAAGAATTACTCAGTGTTATGTTTCCTACCTTGTTTTTACAAGCGACGCTTCACACGCTGGCGCAAGGCGCCGCGTGTGGATCAAACGCCTGGGGATAGGGGTCGGGGCCAACAACCAACCGCGTCAGAGGGTAAAGCCACATTCCTTAGCTGTAACACATTATGTAGCACAGTACACGCCCTCAACGTCGCAGGCCTTTTCAGGCTTGTATAAAAGGTTTCCGCCTGAGGAATCGAGGCAGCGCCATCTGCCCTTAAGTGCTCCACAACAGCGCACATTGTAGTTCCTCTTCGCTCTGTGGGTTGGCGAAAGGGGTGAGCAGCCACCGCTTGAGGGGGATACCCACTGTTGCCTGCAAGGATAGTGAATGGGTTAGGCACTGCAGTAGATAAATTGCAATTGATTTAATATTTCTACATTACTCATCCGTACCTAGAAGCCAGCCATCACGCACAGCTCCGGCCTCGTCTGCGCCCAACACTGTTTCGCTATATGAACGAGACATGGGTTGACCCAGGCCACTACACTAGTACCATGTCCGCATCACATGATTTGGACATTAATGGAATGAAAATGCGTTCAGTTAACGCAAATTCATTCGCACTCGGTGCCCTTATAGCAACATGAGTGCAGTCAATGGCACCGATTACATTTTGGGAAACTGAACATTGCTGCAAATTGCACTTTATTTATTTCGTTCACCCACCGTGAAAGGTAACTTTACGTAGAAGTGCGTCAAGCCAATTATACGTCCTAACACGTCTGGCATAACGCGGCTAAAGGTTGGCTGAGAGATCCCTGACCGGTCAGCCGGTTGCCAGAAATCCGAGGGTTGTCAGGACTTGACTTGGGACAGGCACTGCTTGGTTTCTGCGGGTGCGTCTCCGTAACGCTGGACCCACTACAGCACGGCGATCCAAGAGAATAGCTCTTGGTAATCGGAACCGGATCATAAACCATAAACCACAAACCTAAATCATCATTGGCCAGTAAATCTTTCTGGTCTCTGAAAATTCTCTTCGCCAAATCTTCCAACAGTGCTAAAGCAGCTATTGTGCGTCATTACGCATTGTAATTGCATGCCTTTTTATACTCACCCATTTGATCGTCAAAGCTACCCAATTGCGTAACACCTTCAGGGACATTATCACATTGACAGTTCTGCGCAACGAACATGTGATAAAACCCCGACTGAGGCGTCGAAAACGGCATCAGTTTAAACGTAATTTGTCCCACTGTTCACATTTATTAGAATACATTTCATAATATGCAAGTATTGTAACTAGATCCAATTAAATATGATTCCCGATTAAACTGTACAACATATATATCCGTTTGTATTTATTATCCTAAATCACGTTTTTTTTGTGTGCACTCCAGGGAACTCTTAATATATATAATACGTGAGAGGTAATATTTCGATGTATTTTACAGAATGGTATCAATTTCAAAACGTTTCTCGAGTTTCAGCCATCAAGTTGCAGTTAATAATTTCTCCTGTTTATGTGCTTAGGTATGGGTCAAAGTGTCCGTGGAGGACCGCACATTCTCCCGTCAAGTAAAAAAAAAAAAATGAAACCCAAAGTTTGCTTAGAAAGTGGCTTACGCCTTCTTTTGTGCCTAAGCAACGTTTATAAATAAGGCCCCAGGTGTGTGCAATGAATGATAAGGTAGAACAGAAAACCAGCAGGCTCCAGACCTCGTAGGGTCAGAGATAAATAGCCCTGGTCTATGATACTAAAAGTAGTGAAAAGACTCTGGTGTGTCGTTGCAATGAAAAAACAGATCAAGTTTGACATTTTGGTCATAACTTTTATGTTAGGACCTTGCCACTTGTGTTACTGTAATATTAAACAGTAACACCGGTGAGAAGCTCCTAATATTAAACAGTAACACCGGTGAGAAGCTCCTAATATTAAACAGTAACACCGGTGAGAAGCTCCTAATATTAAACAGTAACACCGGTGAGAAGCTCCTAATATTAAACAGTAACACCGGTGAGAAGCTCCTAATATTAAACAGTAACACCGGTGAGAAGCTCCTAATATTAAACAGTAACACCGGTGAGAAGCTCCTAATATTAAACAGTAACACCGGTGAGAAGCTCCTAATATTAAACAGTAACACCGGTGACAAGGTCCTAATATTAAACCGTAACACTGGTGACAAGGTCCTAATGTTAAACAGTAACACCGGTGACAAGGTCCTAACATTGACCAGGGCCGATAGGGTAGTGCACTACTTTTGACCAGGGCCCATAGGGGTCCATTTGGAACACACAGTATCAGCTGCATATTTGACCATTCTGAATCTGTATCAACAACACAACACAGACCCACTGAATGTAACTGCTCTCAATTACTACCCACTGTTTTTGTCAGACTTTTATCCAGACTGTAAAGACATGAATACTGTCTGACGCTGGAACAGCCTCAGGAGTTGTAGACACAAAAGGGGAAGAGGGTCGCTAGCTGGAGGATGTTAGATGGTTCTGTTGTCATCTAACATCAGAGAGCGAGAGGGAGAGAGAGAGGGAGACAGAGAAAGACAGAGAGGGGGTGGAGGGAGAGAGAGACAGAAAGGGGGGGAGGGAGAGAGAAAGACAGAGAGAGAGTTGAGAGTGAGAGAGAGACAGAAAGGGGGGAGGGAGAGAGAGAGAAAGACAGAGAGGGGGTGGAGGGAGAGAGAGACAGAAAGGGGGGGAGGGAGAGAGAGAGGAGGGGAAGGAGGGAGAGAGAGGGATATGTGGGCTTTTCAGTTAGATTTATAGTAGAGTACAAGGCATAGAACATGAGCTCAATTAATTTGAAAATAAATAATGTGCATCAAGGTTTAAACTGGGGGCTGGCAAAACACCAGCCAGTGTGTGCTTCCCAATGGCACCCTATTCCCTATTTATATTTTTTATTTAACCTTAATTTAACTAGGCTACCTGCCACCCCCAGGGCCCACCACTAGGCTGCCTGCCGTCATCAGGGCCCACCGTTAGGCCGCCTGCCGTCCCCAGGGCCCACCACTAGGCCGCCTGCCGTCCCCAGGGCCCACCGCTAGGCCGTCTGCCACCCCCAGGGCCCACCGCTAGGCCGCCTGCCACCCCCAGGGCCCACCTCTAGGCCGTTCTGCCGTCCCCAGGGCCCACCACTAGGCCGCCTGCCGTCCCCAGGGCCCACCACTAGGCTGCCTGCCACCCCCAGGGCCCACCTCTAGGCCGCCTGCCGTCCCCAGGGCCCACCGCTAGGCCGCCTGCCACCCCCAGGGCCCACTACTAGGCCGCCTGCCGTCCCCAGGGCCCACCCCTAGGCCGCCTGCCGTCTCCAGGGCCCACCACTAGGCCGCCTGCCGTCCCCAGGGCCCACCACTAGGCCGCCTGCCGTCCCCAGGGCCCACCACTAGGCCACCTGCCGTCCCCAGGGCCCATAGAACTCTAGTTAGAAGTAGTGTACTACAGAGGGAATAGGGTACAGACAGTCATTTGAATAATAATGCTCCTTCTCCACAGGGAGTGGATTTGAGAGACAGAAAGAGCACACAAAGCTATGTCTGACTGAGAGGGAGACACATACATACATACATACATACATACATACATACATACATACATACATACATACATACATACATACATATACATAGACATACACACACACACACATACATACATAGACATACACACACATACATACATAGACACACACAGATTATACAGAGACAAGAGGGAGAAAGACTACAGAGAGAGAGAGGGAGGGGGGAGAGAGAGAGAGAGGGAGGGGGGAGAGAGAGAGCTGATGAAGAGACATGAGAGAGAGATTGTACAGAGAGAGAGAGAGACACACACACACACACACACACACACACACACACACACACACACACACACACACACACACACACACACACACACACACACACACACACACACACACACACACACACACACACACACACACAGGGAGAAGTCGTTACATAAGAGTGTGGAGTGTAAATCTGCCCATCATGTTCCTGTCAGAATGTTGATGCTTGTTCTGTTGAGAACGTTCTGCACTACCAGGACAGAGACAAGATGGTGGGCCCTGCTTTAGCTACTGGAACTGATGTCTTCAACTCTTATTCAGAGGACAGAGGGCACAGTGTCTCTGACTTCGTACCTTTGTAGTATAGAGACAGAGAGAGAGAGCATTACTGTAATTTACAGTATATCATTATCATGGGAAGATGTCTACATCTTTACACTTTCTGTGGGTGTGTGTGTGTGTGTGTGTGATTTGCCCTGCTCTCATTCCTCATGTGTGTTTCTGTCTCTGTGTGTTTCTGTCCTTGCAGAGAGGATTGAGCCCTGTGCTCCAACTGATGTCATCTACTGAGCATGTTCTGTAGACACCTTGTTCATTCATCTGTCCTTCGCTCTACCAACAAGTACTCAGCGTTCACATTACTTTCAATCCACACTGGAAATGAATACAACAAAAAAATATATATATTTTCCGACCTCATGTCTATTCTGTTCACACTTTGTTCTGCCCAGACCTGCTGAGATCAGTTGTTGAAGAGATGTCCTTGTCCTTGGCAGAGCGGTGCTTTAAACATGGATGCATTTGGCACTTCTGATTCTCCAGCATCCCTGAAGACACGCACACACACATGTGCACATGCACACACACACACACACACACACACACAAACAAACGGAGAAACACACAAATCAAAAAGAAGTGGATGATATAATCTAGGATGTCTGGAACTGGTGATGCAACAGTGAACCAATGCTGTTCTGAAGCCTGCTGTGTTCTACAGAGTCACAGGCCCCACTACAACACTAATCCAAGAGAGACGGAGAGAGAAGCAGAGCCTCATCCCCCTCTCCTCTCCTCTTCCATATTCTCTCATCTCTCATCCCCTCTCCTCTCTTCACCCCTCCTCTCTCGTCCCCTCTCCTCTCTCATCCCCTCTCCTCTCCTCTTCCCTATTCTCTCCTCTCTCGCCCCCTCTCCTCTCTCTTCACCCCTCCTCTCTCGTCCCCTCTCCTCTCTCGTCCCCTCTCCTCTCTCGTCCCCTCTCCTCTCCTCTTCCCTATTCTCTCCTCTCTCGTCTCCTCCTCTCTCTTCACCCCTCCTCTCTCGTCCCCTCTCCTCTCTCGTCCCCTCTCCTCTCTCGTCCCCTCTCCTCTCTCGTCCCCTCTCCTCTCCTCTTCCCTATTCTCTCCTCTCTCGTCTCCTCTCCTCTCTTCACCCTCCTCTCTCGTCCCCTCTCCTCTCTCGTCTCGTCTCCTCTCTTCACCCCTCCTCTCTTCTCCTTTCTCTTATGTTATGTTTTATTACATGGCCTGTGAAATAGAACTCTACTCAACTTGACAATATGAATTGTGTGACTCACTGACTGAATTTCTCTTTCTACATTCCCTGTCCTCCCCAGTCATGGCTCTAGTTCTGGTTGTATTAAAGTGGCAGTCATTTTCCTATTTGTTTTAATAATATTTCCACACTATGAGGTCGAAATAACACTCAGAAAATGTTGAAAATGATGCCTGGAATTTAAGCCTGTTTGGGTAAGATAGATTGCCCACTTTACCACATCTAACTTGACCAAAACAGTGGAATCGCCACGAAAACGCGTGGGGGAAACGGCCGTGGGGGAAATGGCCGTGGGGGAAACGGCCGTGGGGGAAAGATTCCGAATGTCCTCATTGTCCCCCAGCAAAATTAGTATAATGTTTTATATGTGTATGTCACACTATGTTGAGGTAAAAATCGGAGTATAATGCTTTTATGGATGTCAAACCCCAACACATGTTCATGTCATCATCACCAATCAACTGCATTACAGTTAAAATGACTTTGCTTACCACCACAGATTTCTGTATGCTAGCTATGCTACCAGCTTATACAAACAGAAGTTAGCATTTAGCAGTCACTTCTTCTAAACCTGAAAAGGGACTACTTCTAAATGTTATGCAACGAAAACAGCGAAATGTATCCAAATTGGACATAACTAACCACATTGTGGGCCTGTTATAATGTATAAATCAAGACGAATATCCACTTCGATAGGTCAGATTTGTTGAATGTGAGCCAATGCGTTCCATTGACTCCTATACCACATCTACGGAATTTTTGATCCACAGCATGACATCACAATCTGATCTGATTATTCTGACCAATGACCAGTCATCTTTTATTTGCATATGCATCTTCCTACTTTGAAGGGGTAAGCGGGCTAGGCTCTCGAGAGTCTAGACAATCCTATCTGCCAATCAGGATTGTGTATGTAAATACATTTAACACGACCGCACTATCAGACTGAGCGTTTCAATAGAAAAAGGAGGCTCAGCGAAATAAATGATTTCAAAATATATGTGGAGTTCTTTTCATGAAATAAATGCACACAGTGATTTTACTAGACGTACAGTGGTGATTTTGAAAATTAAATGAAAAAGACTGCATGCGGGGTTTTAAAACACTGATGATTCATAGTACACAGATAGGCCTCTGAAAACACTGATGATTCATAGTACACAGATAGGCCTCTGAAAACACTGATGATTCATAGTACACAGATAGGCCTCTGAAAACACTGATGATTCATAGTACACAGATAGGCCTCTGAAAACACTGATGATTCATAGTACACAGATAGGCCTCTGAAAACACTGATGATTCATAGTACACAGATAGGCCTCAAACACTGATGATTCATAGTACACAGATAGGCCTCTGAAAACACTGATGATTCATAGTACACAGATAGGCCTCTGAAAACACTGATGATTCATAGTACACAGATAGGCCTCTGAAAACACTGATGATTCATAGTACACAGATAGGCCTCTGAAAGCACTGTATGCACAGAACCTGGCGATTACCTTGTTTTTATATTGTATTGCTTTTTATTTTCTATTTGATGTGATATTTCAACAGCTGCTGTGTTTGTGTAGCCTCTTTAAAACACTCAGGGATCAGATTTAGAAGTGGATGTAATATCTGGATGTTTTTATTATAGGTAGGACTATGAGGCTATTGGTCATAGCCAGCAATGTTGGAATTGAGTCAATGAATTGAGCTGCTCTAAACTAGGGTTGTGTAATACATATGGTTGTATGTGCAAGGTAAACATCTTTAATCCCGTCTTGATTGGAAGGGGTTTAAATGGCGCTGCCCCCCCCCCCCCCCTTCATTGTAATCACATGATGTGCAAGACAAATGTTGGGTATTGTTATTATTGTACTTGCTTTTATATTAATATACGTTTTTATTAATGTTATCATCTTGTCTGACTTGATGTGATGTGTGTCTGCAGATTGAATGATTGAATGTCTTGCTAACAACGTTCTATGAGAAATTATACGGATTGTCCCAACATTTGACACAATAAACTTTGTTGACTTTAAATTTGTGAGAGTCTGACAATGTATAATACTGTAATTCACTATATCCTATTGATTTTAATATAAAATATACTATATCCTATTGATTTTAATATAAAATATACTATATCCTATTGATTTTAATATAAAATATACTATATCCTATTGATTTTAATATAAAATATACTATATCCTTTTGATTTTAATATAACAGACTATATCCTATTGATTGTATTAATTGGTTTGCACTGTTCATTGCAAAGTTCTCTAAACTATCAACATAAGCCAATATAAGGATTAAGCTGGAATGATACTAATTGTATTTCGGCTGTTAGGTCGGGTCGGCATAAGATGTTTTCTTCATTACGCTCATCCATCCACTTGTCCCTTTAATTTGTTTCTCAGCAATGGAAACGGCTCATCCACCATCATCACTAGCCAGTGTTTGATCTTCTGGTAGGATGTACGCATGCGCCCCTCATTGGGTTCTCGGAGCTTTCTGGAGTAAGTTGAATGTGCGTTCTCCTCACTCGCATCACAACTGTTACGATGGGGAAGCTCAGGAAAAACCACTTTGGAATTTTAACGTTTTCGTTCTTTTTTACTTTTATCTGCTGTGCGCAAAGGTAAATTAGAATTTGTGTTTTTACGCGCATTATTCAATTCCATTGCATGGCATGTATCCTAGGCTATTTAACGCGCCTATCTTGTCTTTAAGTAGGTATTTGCATGCCGACCCCGTTCTGTTCTGTATTTCCCCTCAGCGCCAAAGACCTGAGGGATCCCAGTAATATGCCGCTGGTTAAAGACACGGTCGACAGACTGATGAAAGGCTACGACATTCGGTTGAGGCCAGATTTTGGAGGTAAGAAGAAAGACAAAAGGAAAGCAAATCGAGATGATGAATGTTATGTTTGCTGCCATTTATGACGCGCAGTGCTATACATGTTTAATGAATTGCTGCAAAAAAAAACTCTGGTACAATTTTTTCCCCCTCATGATCAATCTTCCATCCATAGACTAGGCTACGTTTCCCCGTCACCAAAAACCTTTTCCAATGTACCACCTTCTATTGATGAAATAAGACATGCTAGCCTATTCTGTATGGAGAAGAAGGGTCTCTTAACTTGATGGTCGATTCTATTCGCAGCTGGGAGCCTATTGAACTTCTGGTTGCCTACCATTCTGTCTGAAACGGAAATCATCAAGGGAGTTCCAAATGATGATGCTGATGATTATAGCCATTTTAATTGACGATGATAATCATTAAGACGGCATTAAAACATGTATCATGTACATTGATGAGAGAACGTGGCGATCTATCATTGACAGCAACCTACTGGTAGAAGAACGGTACCACGTTCTAGAATAACGGTCACCAAATTCTTATTTCTAATAGGTAAAGAAATGATCCCCTTCTCTTTGATTAATAACCTGTTTTTCTTCGCTTCACAGGTGCGCCGGTGGCAGTGGGGATGAATATAGACATAGCCAGCATAGACATGGTGTCTGAAGTCAATATGGTACGTGTATCATTATCATCCTCCTTATATGTTTCTCAGCATGCCTGGCTGAGTAGATTCGTATAGAGAAACCTATAACGCATTGTCATCCATGTTTGAAAAGGGCACTTAACGCATGTCACGTTCTGCATTGTGGTAAATGATGGCAACGACGTGGCGGAGTCTGACGATAGTTTGATTCTAGAATGGAATCGATTCTCGTGTTGAATAGTGTTCTATCGTCCAGTGGGCTCAAGCTCCGTCTCAGGCTCTGCATTTACCATTTTTTCGGCCATGGATGGTGGATGTGTGTTGGTTCCCATTTGAATTCAAAACACACGCTCACTGGCGCACTTGTACTGACATCCTTGCGCAGACGGACGGTCGAGGCTGTGGCGTCTTGTCTTTCAGTTAATGGACTGCTATCATTTTATTTGACATGCGGCGCGGCGCGTTATAACGTCAAGTCAAGAAGACGAAGGGGGAAAAACAGAGATATTTCCCAATTTCCCTTTTCTCTCCTTAATACAAATTTATTTTCAACGTGATTGCGCCGCGCGCTACTTTGGGAGAGTTATCTCGCTCGAGCCTCACTTCACTTTGAAGCGCGAGGGGGAGCGCATCATCAGCTACGTGAATTACCCCCCCCCCCTCGTCAAACCATGAGTGATGACGTAGACATGTGGTTAATAATGCATGCCTGGACATAGGATGGAAATCACCTGGGTATCTTATCGAGCTCCACTACACAATGTTAAGGCTGCGTCCCAAATTACACTCTTTTCCAAAATATAGTGCACTACTTTTTTTAAATTCCATATACAGTGAACTACTATTGACCTGAGCCCTATGGTTCCCTGGTCAAAAGTTGTGTATTATATAGGGTTCCCAGTTGGGGGGGGGACACAGCCTCTGTCGCCGTGCTGGAGAAAACCAGTAGGTGCACAGACATGGTACGAAGAGGATCTCTCTCTGTATAAGACATAGGCATCTTATGTAACACTGTATCAATGGTTTGCTCTGGAGCAGGCTCGGAGGGGACGCTTCTGTTCTCCTTACGGAGGGGACGCTTCTGTTCTCCTTACGGAGGGGACGCTTCTGTTCTCCTTACGGAGGGGACACTTCTGTTGTCCTTACGGAGGGGACACTTCTGTTCTCCTTACGGAGGGGACGCTTCTGTTGTCCTTACGGAGGGGACACTTCTGTTCTCCTTACGGAGGGGACACTTCTGTTCTCCTTACGGAGGGGACACTTCTGTTCTCCTTACGGAGGGGACACTTCTGTTCTCCTTACGGAGGGGACACTTCTGTTCTCCTTACGGAGGGGACACTTCTGTTCTCCTTACGGAGGGGACACTTCTGTTCTCCTTACGGAGGGGACACTTCTGTTCTCCTTACGGAGGGGACGCTTCCGTTCTCCTTACGGAGGGGACGCTTCCGTTGTCCTTACGGAGGGGACGCTTCTGTTCTCCTTACGGAGGGGACACTTCTGTTCTCCTTACGGAGGGGACACTTCTGTTCTCCTTACGGAGGGGACGCTTCTGTTCTCCTTACGGAGGGGACGCTTCTGTTCTCCTTACGGAGGGGACGCTTCTGTTCTCCTTACGGAGGGGACGCTTCTGTTGTCCTTACGGAGGGGACGCTTCTGTTCTCCTTACGGAGGGGACGCTTCTGTTGTCCTTACGGAGGGGACGCTTCTGTTGTCCTTACGGAGGGGACGCTTCTGTTCTCCTTACGGAGGGGACACTTCTGTTCTCCTTACGGAGGGGACACTTCTGTTCTCCTTACGGAGGGGACACTTCTGTTCTCCTTACGGAGGGGACACTTCTGTTCTCCTTACGGAGGGGACACTTCTGTTCTCCTTACGGAGGGGACACTTCTGTTCTCCTTACGGAGGGGACGCTTCTGTTCTCCTTACGGAGGGGACGCTTCTGTTCTCCTTACGGAGGGGACGCTTCTGTTCTCCTTACGGAGGGGACGCTTCTGTTGTCCTTACGGAGGGGACGCTTCTGTTCTCCTTACGGAGGGGACGCTTCTGTTGTCCTTACGGAGGGGACACTTCTGTTGTCCTTACGGAGGGGACACTTCTGTTGTCCTTACGGAGGGGACATTTCTGTTCTCCTTACGGAGGGGGAGGGGACGCTTCTGTTCTCCTTACGGAGGGGACACTTCTGTTCTCCTTATGGAGGGGACACTTCTGTTCTCCTTATGCAATTGAATTCATATTTGATTCATTGTTGCATTTGACATGGTTTTTTCCAGTGGATTTTATTTTGCGAAGATTTCATTTCGTTTTTCTGAGTGTACATTTTTCCCTAAATCAGATTTGTGTGGTAAGACAGTGATTTATGTTAGTTGGTTAGATGGCTTGGTTGGTTGGGGCTTGATGCTGGAAACTCAGTGAGTTGTGTGTTGATGTGGTGTTTGATTCCTGTGTGGGCCATGTGTACTGAATCACTATAATGCTATAGGTCGGCCTGGATAAAAGCATCATCAGCTGAATTACCGTAGTACTTCCTGTGAGGAAGGGATGTGGAAGTTAGTTTTGGTTAAAGAGGATGCAGCTCGGATGAAAGGGCTGTGGGGGTCCTCTGGGATGTCAACCAGTACTCCCCTCCCTCCCTCCCTCCCTCCCTCCCTTCCTCCCCCTGTCTCTGGCCTGGATTTCCATGGAAGACACCTTTATCTCTCTAAAGGGTGATGTTACTTCAAAACTCTGGTTCCACATACACTTGCATTCATCCGTAAAAAAAACACTGCTTCATACAGCCAGCCACTCAGTGTGTAACAAAACTGTAAGAATGAACAAAACACGAAAGAATGAACAGAACAGAACAGTAAATTGAGAGAGAGATAGAGAGAGACAGAGAGAGAGAGAGAGACAGAGAGAGAGAGAGAGACAGGAGAGAGAGAGCGAGAGAGACAGAGACAGGAGAGAGAGAGAGAGAGAGAGAGAGAGAGAGAGAGAGACAGAGAGACAGTAAGAGCGAGGGAGAGAGAGACACAGAGACACAGAGAAACACAGAGAGAGAGAGAGAGCAAGCCACTCAGTGTAACAAAACTGGGCACGATATAATGAACAGAACAGTGAATGGAGAGAGAGAGAGAGAGAGAGAGAGACAGGGAGAGAGAGAGAGAGACAGGAGAGAGAGACAGAGAGAGACAGAGAGAGAGAGAGACAGGAGAGAGAGATCGAGAGAGACAGAGACAGGAGAGAGAGAGAGACAGAGAGAGAGAGAGATAGAGAGAGAGAGACAGGAGAAAGACAGGAGAGAGAGAGCGAGAGAGACAGAGACAGGAGAGAGAGAGAGAGACAGAGAGAGAGACAGATACAGAGAGAGAGACATAGACAGAGAGAGAGAGAGACAGACAGAGACAGAGCGAAAGAGAGAGAGACAGCGAGAGAGAGAGAGAGACAGGAGAGAGAGCGACAGAGACAGAGAGACAGAGACAGAGCGAAAGAGAGAGAGACAGAGAGAGAGAGAGACAGGAGAGAGAGAGAC
>NC_052311.1:6345923-6378423 GCF_016432855.1 Salvelinus namaycush | reverse complement strand
GCTGTGTTGTGGGGCGATGCAGGCCTGTACGTCGGCCAGCCGGGTCGCACCGCGCACGTGTAACACATGGTGAAGCACACGGGGATGTGTGGAGCTCACTCCTCAGCCTGAAGTGTCCCCACTTGCACCACTGAATAGCCAGCTGGTGAGACCACTTGCACCGCTGAATAGCCAGCTGGTGAGACCACTTGCACCGCTGAATAGCCAGCTGGTGAGACCACTTGCACCGCTGAATAGCCAGCTGGTGAGACCACTTGCACTGCTGAATAGCCAGCTGGTGAGACCACTTGCACCGCTGAATAGCCAGCTAGTGAGACCACTTGCATCACTGAATAGCCAGCTGGTGAGACCACTTGCACCGCTGAATAGCCAGCTGGTGAGACCACTTGCACCACTGAATAGCCAGCTGGTGAAACCACTTGCACCGCTGAATAGCCAGCTGGTGAGACCACTTGCACCGCTGAATAGCCAGCTGGTGAGACCACTTGCATCACTGAATAGCCAGCTGGTGAGACCACTTGCATCACTGAATAGCCAGCTGGTGAGACCACTTGCATCACTGAATAGCCAGCTGGTGAGACCACTTGCACTGCTGAATAGCCAGCTGGTGAAACCACTTGCACTGCTGAATAGCCAGCTGGTGAAACCACTTGCATCACTGAATAGCCAGCTGGTGAGACCACTTGCACCGCTGAATAGCCAGCTGGTGAGACCACTTGCATCACTGAATAGCCAGCTAGTGAGACGCTTCAGGAGGGTGGTCACGTGTGGGAGGTCCTGGGTTCGAGCCTCACTGTGAGACGATTTAGGAGGAAGCTGTACTCGCTAAGCAAACAGCGTGACGTCTGTTACACACACACACACACACACACACACACACAGACACAGACACAGACACACACACACACAGACACACACACACACACACACACACACACACACACACACACACACACACACACACACACAGAGTGCACGCACACACAGAGCGCACACACACACAGAGCACGCACACACACACAGAGCACACACACAGCCAGCCAGTGTCCAGGTGGCCACAGCGAGCCAGTGTCCTGGTGGCCACAGCGAGCCAGTGTCCAGGTGACCATGCCAACCGGGTCTCCATGACATTAGAATATGGGGCTAAAGGCTCAGGAGGAGTCAGAGGAGAGACCGTGCTTTGTGCACTGTGTGTGTCACTGTGTGTGTGTGCGCTCTGTGTGTGTGCGTGCACTCTGTGTGTGTGTGTGTGTGTGCACTCTGTGTGTGTGTGTGTCACTGTGTGTGTGTGTCACTGTGTGTGTGTGTCACTGTGTGTGTCACTGTGTGTGCCACCGTGTGTGTGTGTCACTGTGTGTGTGTGTGTGTGTCACTGTGTGTATGTCACTGTGTGTGTGTGTGTGTGTGTCACTGTGTGTGTGTGTGTCACTGTGTGTGTGTGTGTGTGTGTGTGTGTGTGTGTGTGTGTGTGTGTGTGTGTGCTCCCTCTCTGTCCACGTCCTCCCTTGTCTCTGTCCTCCCTCCTGACTCACTGGGGTCAGTGGAAATGGAAATGTGGCCCAAATGTGATATTATGATGACCAATTTCTGGTACTTCTTCTCCCTCCTTTCCTCTCATCTTCTCCCTCCTTTCCTCTCCTCCTTATTCCCCTCTCCTCATCTCCCTTCCTCTCCTCCCATCACTCCTCTCCTCTCCTCTTCTCCGTCTCCTCCGTCTCTCCTCTCCTGTCCTGTCCTGTCCTCTCCTCTCATCTCCTCCTCTCCTCTCCTCTCCTCTCCTCTCCTCTCCTCTCCTCTCCTCTTCCCCATCTCCTCCGTCTCTCCTCTCCTGTCCTCTCCTCTCATCTCCTCCTCTCCTCTCATCTCCTCTTCTCCATCTCCTCCGTCTCTCCTCTCCTCTCCTGTCCTCTCCTCTCATCTCCTCCTCTCCTCTCCCCTCCTCCTCTGTCATCTTATTGCTCTGTTGGGATCTGGCCCTTTAGGATTGTAATCTTGTTTTCACAAATATACACTGTTGAGGTTATGTGGTTGAACGGTTGTAGGGTTGTGAAGTTGAATGGTTGTGAGGTGGAACGGTTGTATAGTTGTGAGGTTATGTGGTTGAACGGTTGTAGGGTTGAGAGGTGGAATGGTTGTAGGGTTGTGAGGTTGTAGGGTTGTAGGGTTGTGAGGTGGAACGGTTGTAGGGTTGTGAGGTGGAACAGTTGTAGGGTTGTGAGGTTGTAGGGTTGTGAGGTTGTAGGCTTGTGAGGTTGAACAGTTTCAGGGTTTCAGGGTTGTGAGGTGGAACGGTTGTAGGGTTGTGAGGTTGTAGGGTTGTAGGGTTGTGAGGTGGAACGGTTGTAGGGTTGTGAGGTGGAACAGTTGTAGGGTTGTGAGGTGGAACAGTTGTAGGGTTGTGAGGTGGAACGTTTGTTGGGTTGTAGTGTTGTGTGGTGGAAAGGTTGTAGGGTAGTAGGGTTTCGAGGTGGAACGGTTGTAGGGTTGTAGGGTTGTAGGGTTGTAGAGTTTTTAGGGTTGTAGAGTTTTTAGGGTTGTAGAGTTTTTAGGGTTGTAGAGTTGTAGAGTTTTTAGGGTTGTAGGGTTGTAGAGTTGTAGAGTTGTAGAGTTGTAGGGTTGTAGAGTTTTTAGGGTTGTAGGGTTGTAGAGTTTTTAGGGTTGTAGAGTTGTAGAGTTGTAGAGTTTTTAGGGTTGTAGAGTTTTTAGGGTTGTAGAGTTGTAGGGTTGTAGAGTTTTTAGGGTTGTAGGGTTGTAGAGTTGTAGAGTTGTAGGGTTGTAGAGTTTTTAGGGTTGTAGAGTTTTTAGGGTTGTAGGGTTTTTAGGGTTGTAGGGTTGTAGGGTTGTAGAGTTGTAGAGTTGTAGAGTTTTTAGGGTTGTAGAGTTTTTAGGGTTGTAGAGTTTTTAGGGTTGTAGAGTTTTTAGGGTTGTAGGGTTTTTAGGGTTGTAGAGTTGTAGGGTTGTAGAGTTGTAGGGTTGTAGGGTTGTAGAGTTGTAGAGTTGTAGAGTTGTAGGGTTGTGTGCAGTTAATTTGCAAAGTTGATAACAAGGAGGTGTAGAATGAGGTTGTTTTCAATCTGCCCTCCCCATTGCTCCTAGCTTGTTTTCTATCTGCCCTCCCCATTGCTCCTAGCTTGTTTTCTATCTGCCCTCCCCATTGCTCCTAGCTTGTTTTCTATCTGCCCTCCCCATTGCTCCTAGCTTGTTTTCTATCTGCCCTCCCCATTGCTCCTAGCTTGTTTTCGATCTGCCCTCCCCATTGCTCCTAGCTTGTTTTCTATCTGCCCTCCCCATTGCTCCTAGCTTGCTTTCTTTCTGCCCTGCCCATTGCTCCTAGCTTGCTGTCTATCTGCCCTCCCCATTGCTCCTAGCTTGCTTTCTATCTGCCCTCCCCATTGCTCCTAGCTTGCTTTCTATCTGCCCTGCCCATTGCTCCTAGCTTGCTTTCTATCTGCCCTGCCCATTGCTCCTAGCTTGCTTTCGATCTGCCTTCCCCATTGCTCCTAGCTTGCTTTCGATCTGCCCTCCCCATTGCTCCTAGCTTGCTTTCGATCTGCCCTGCCCATTGCTCCTAGCTTGTTTTCTATCTGCCCTGCCCATTGCTCCTAGCTTGTTTTCTATCTGCCCTGCCCATTGCTCCTAGCTTGTTTTCTATCTGCCCTGCCCATTGCTCCTAGCTTGCTTTTTTGTGCTGGGTGTATTCGATGAACAATGTGTGTGTAAGGGTTATTCCTCTGTCTCTATCCTTTCTGTTTAGTTCATTAATTAGACCTACACGTGGGCTAACAACTCCTACGGTAGTTGGTTTAGTTGCTGTTAAAATGGACTGCCAGACTGCCAGCACAAAAATACTGTTAATTAGTGTTCTGTGAATTAACAGATTTAAAGCAAGCAGCTGTGGTTGAGATTAATTAGTGGGGTGTGAATGTTGTGTTCATTACCATCATTACCATCATTACCCTGACAAGCATTATCTCTTTACATCACTTAGTTAGGAGGGAGGGCTGGGATCTGGCTATGAAGGTCAGACAGATAGCTAGTTAGTTAGTTAGTTAGTTAGTTAGTTAGTTAGTTAGGCGGGAAGGCTGGGATCTGGCTATGAAGGTCAGACAGATAGTTAGTTAGTTAGTTAGTTAGTTCGTTAGTTAGTTAGTTAGTTAGTTAGTTAGTTAGGAGGGAAGGCTGGGATCTGGCTATGAAGGTCAGACAGATAGTTAGTTAGTTAGTTAGTTAGTTAGGAGGGAAGGCTGGGATCTGGCTATGAAGGTCAGACAGATAGTTAGTTAGTTAGTTAGTTAGTTAGTTAGGAGGGAAGGCTGGGATCTGGCTATGAAGGTCAGACAGTTAGCTAGTTAGTTAGTTAGTTAGTTAGTTAGTTAGTTAGGAGGGAAGGCTGGGATCTGGCTATGAAGGTCAGACAGATAGTTAGTTAGTTAGTTAGTTAGTTAGTTAGTTAGTTAGTTAGTTAGTTAGTTAGTTAGTTAGTTAGTTAGTTAGTTAGGAGGGACGGAGGGAGGGAGGGAGGGCTGGGATCTGGCTATGAAAGTCAGACAGATAGTTAGTTAGTTAGTTAGTTAGTTAGGAGGGAAGGCTGGGATCTGGCTATGAAGGTCAGACAGATAGTTAGTTAGTTAGTTAGTTAGTTAGTTAGGAGGGAAGGCTGGGATCTGGCTATGAAGGTCAGACAGTTAGTTAGTTAGTTAGTTAGTTTGTTAGTTAGTTAGTTAGTTAGTTAGTTAGGAGGGACGGAGGGAGGGAGGGCTGGGATCTGGCTATGAAAGTCAGACAGATAGTTACATAGTTACATAATTTGTTACATAGTTAGTTACATAATTAATTACATAGTTACATAATTAATGACATAGTTAGTAACATAATTTGTTACATAGTTAGTTACATAGTTAATTACATAGTTAGTTACATAGTTAGTTACATAGTTAATTACGCAGGAAGTAGGGGTGCTGTTGGTGCTGCAGAACCCCCTGATAAATGTAAAATAATAATATATATATATATTTGTTTTACTAAATCATATTACTCCTGTGTGAAATAGGATCAGGTTGGTCCCCCATGTTCATGTTAAAAATTCAAAACGGATCCTAAATCATCACTCTACTCAGTTACATACTGAATATGTATATAAAAAAGCAGTGTACTATATAGGGAATAGGGTGTCATTTGGTATGCAGACTTACGTCTAGTGTGTGAATTAGCATCCATTTTGATCATCTTGTTTGTTCTAACAACCGATTTCTGTTCCATTTTATTTTCAGCTTCTGGTGGGAAAAGTAATCTTGTGATATTTTTACACATTGTTGCCATGACAACGCTGCACTATGTTTTTCTGGGTTTGGTGAATCAAGAAGGGAAGGAGAGTCGAGGAAAAGGAAAGGAGATAAGGTTTTTTCCCCAGAATACGATGGGTTTTTTTCATTTTCAAGGGTTTTGACCATGTGTAACGCAGGTTAATTAGGTATTTCTTTGAAGGTTTACAAGATAAGGAATCATATAATATATTTTTTTGTGTTTTTTTGTGTCTTCCTTCATAATTTAACGTCATTCATGCCTATAAGGAATAGTTATGCTTGTGTTTTATATTTACAAATGTCACGTTCCTGACCGGTTTTCTGTTATTTTGTATGTGTTTGACGGTCAGGGCGTGAGTTTGGGTGGGTAGTCTATGTTATGTGTTTCTATGTTGGTTAAAGGGTGACCTGATATGGCTCTCAATTAGAGGCAGGTGGTTTTCATTTCCTCTAATTGAGAGCCATATTAAGGTAGGTGTTTTCACATTGATTGTTGTGGGTGGTTGTCTCCTGTGTCAGTGTCTGTGTATGTTACGCCACACGGGACTGTTTTCGGTTTTGTTTGTTCGTTCGTTTTATGTAGTCATTTTTCCTGTTCATGCGTTCTTCGTGTTTCATGTAAGTTCGTCGTCCAGGTCTGTCTACTCCGTTTTGTTATTTTGTTAGTTATTCAAGTTAGTTTGTTTTTTGTCTTGTTCAGTAAATATCATGTCAAGTTACCACGCTGCGTATTGGTCATCTGATCCGTCTCGCCTCTCCTCGTCCGAGGAGGAGGAAGAGCTAGAGAACCGTTACAACAAATAAGAATAGTTATCTGAAATAATAATTTCTAATTTAACTGACTTGAATTGCTTACTTAATCAAGTGTGTTGATGGTGGAAATAGACTAGATGTCCGAGTTGTAGCTTTACTGTAGCCTGGCCCTAATTCATTTATCAGTAGATTGATTAAGTTAAGCAACTGAAAATCAGTATGTCTTTAGAACAAGCTACCCCATCACGCCATTAGAAGCCCTAACCGGAATGTTCTGGATGACTTGTCTAATGGATCTGTCAGGCGTTTGTCCAGCCAAGTTAAGTATCTGAAAAACCCAGTCCTACTAACAGTGGCTAGTGTTGTGTTGTGGAAGGTCCCAAGGGTATAGATGACTAGATAACAGTGAGTGGCTAGTGTTGTGGAAGGCCCCAAGGGTATAGATGACTAGATAACAGTGAGTGGCTAGTGTTGTGGAAGGTCCCAAGGGTATAGATGACTAGATAACAGTGAGTGGCTAGTGTTGTGGAAGGTCCCAAGGGTATAGATGACTAGATAACAGTGAGTGGCTAGTGTTGTGTTGTGGAAGGCCCCAAGGGTATAGATGACTAGATAACAGTGAGTGGCTAGTGTTGTGGAAGGCCCCAAGGGTATAGATGACTAGATAACAGTGAGTGGCTAGTGTTGTGTTGTGGAAGGCCCCAAGGGTATAGATGACTAGATAACAGTGAGTGGCTAGTGTTGTGGAAGGCCCCAAGGGTATAGATGACTAGATAACAGTGAGTGGCTAGTGTTGTGTTGTGGAAGGCCCCAAGGGTATAGATGACTAGATAACAGTGAGTGGCTAGTGTTGTGTTGTGGAAGGTCCCAAGGGTATAGATGACTAGATAACAGTGAGTGGCTAGTGTTGTGGAAGGCCCCAAGGGTATAGATGACTAGATAACAGTGAGTGGCTAGTGTTGTGGAAGGCCCCAAGGGTATAGATGACTAGATAACAGTGAGTGGCTAGTGTTGTGTTGTGGAAGGTCCCAAGGGTATAGATGACTAGATAACAGTGAGTGGCTAGTGTTGTGGAAGGCCCCAAGGGTATAGATGACTAGATAACAGTGAGTGGCTAGTGTTGTGTTGTGGAAGGCCCCAAGGGTATAGATGACTAGATAACAGTGAGTGGCTAGTGTTGTGTTGTGGAAGGTCCCAAGGGTATAGATGACTAGATAACAGTGAGTGGCTAGTGTTGTGTTGTGGAAGGCCCCAAGGGTATAGATGACTAGATAACAGTGAGTGGCTAGTGTTGTGGAAGGCCCCAAGGGTATAGATGACTAGATAACAGTGAGTGGCTAGTGTTGTGTTGTGGAAGGCCCCAAGGGTATAGATGACTAGATAACAGTGAGTGGCTAGTGTTGTGTTGTGGAAGGTCCCAAGGGTATAGATGACTAGATAACAGTGAGTGGCTAGTGTTGTGTTGTGGAAGGTCCCAAGGGTATAGATGACTAGATAACAGTGAGTGGCTAGTGTTGTGTTGTGGAAGGTCCCAAGTGTATAGATGACTAGATAACAGTGAGTGGCTAGTGTTGTGTTGTGGAAGGTCCCAAGGGTATAGATGACTAGATAACAGTGAGTGGCTAGTGTTGTGTTGTGGAAGGCCCCAAGGGTATAGATGACTAGATAACAGTGAGTGGCTAGTGTTGTGTTGTGGAAGGCCCCAAGGGTATAGATGACTAGATAACAGTGAGTGGCTAGTGTTGTGTTGTGGAAGGTCCCAAGGGTATAGATGACTAGATAACAGTGAGTGGCTAGTGTTGTGTTGTGGAAGGCCCCAAGGGTATAGATGACTAGATAACAGTGAGTGGCTAGTGTTGTGTTGTGGAAGGCCCCAAGGGTATAGATGACTAGATAACAGTGAGTGGCTAGTGTTGTGTTGTGGAAGGCCCCAAGGGTATAGATGACTAGATAACAGTGAGTGGCTAGTGTTGTGTTGTGGAAGGCCCCAAGGGTATAGATGACTAGATAACAGTGAGTGGCTAGTGTTGTGTTGTGGAAGGCCCCAAGGGTATAGATGACTAGATAACAGTGAGTGGCTAGTGTTGTGTTGTGGAAGGCCCCAAGGGTATAGATGACTAGATAACAGTGAGTGGCTAGTGTTGTGGAAGGCCCCAAGGGTATAGATGACTAGATAACAGTGAGTGGCTAGTGTTGTGTTGTGGAAGGTCCCAAGGGTATAGATGACTAGATAACAGTGAGTGGCTAGTGTTGTGGAAGGCCCCAAGGGTATAGATGACTAGATAACAGTGAGTGGCTAGTGTTGTGGAAGGTCCCAAGGGTATAGATGACTAGATAACAGTGAGTGGCTAGTGTTGTGTTGTGGAAGGCCCCAAGGGTATAGATGACTAGATAACAGTGAGTGGCTAGTGTTGTGGAAGGCCCCAAGGGTATAGATGACTAGATAACAGTGAGTGGCTAGTGTTGTGTTGTGGAAGGTCCCAAGGGTATAGATGACTAGATAACAGTGAGTGGCTAGTGTTGTGGAAGGCCCCAAGGGTATAGATGACTAGATAACAGTGAGTGGCTAGTGTTGTGTTGTGGAAGGTCCCAAGGGTATAGATGACTAGATAACAGTGAGTGGCTAGTGTTGTGGAAGGCCCCAAGGGTATAGATGACTAGATAACAGTGAGTGGCTAGTGTTGTGTTGTGGAAGGCCCCAAGGGTATAGATGACTAGATAACAGTGAGTGGCTAGTGTTGTGTTGTGGAAGGTCCCAAGGGTATAGATGACTAGATAACAGTGAGTGGCTAGTGTTGTGGAAGGCCCCAAGGGTATAGATGACTAGATAACAGTGAGTGGCTAGTGTTGTGTTGTGGAAGGCCCCAAGGGTATAGATGACTAGATAACAGTGAGTGGCTAGTGTTGTGTTGTGGAAGGTCCCAAGGGTATAGATGACTAGATAACAGTGAGTGGCTAGTGTTGTGGAAGGTCCCAAGGGTATAGATGACTAGATAACAGTGAGTGGCTAGTGTTGTGGAAGGCCCCAAGGGTATAGATGACTAGATAACAGTGAGTGGCTAGTGTTGTGTTGTGGAAGGCCCCAAGGGTATAGATGACTAGATAACAGTGAGTGGCTAGTGTTGTGGAAGGCCCCAAGGGTATAGATGACTAGATAACAGTGAGTGGCTAGTGTTGTGTTGTGGAAGGCCCCAAGGGTATAGATGACTAGATAACAGTGAGTGGCTAGTGTTGTGGAAGGCCCCAAGGGTATAGATGACTAGATAACAGTGAGTCGCTAGTGTTGTGTTGTGGAAGGTCCCAAGGGTATAGATGACTAGATAACAGTGAGTGGCTAGTGTTGTGGAAGGCCCCAAGGGTATAGATGACTAGATAACAGTGAGTGGCTAGTGTTGTGTTGTGGAAGGTCCCAAGGGTATAGATGACTAGATAACAGTGAGTGGCTAGTGTTGTGGAAGGCCCCAAGGGTATAGATGACTAGATAACAGTGAGTGGCTAGTGTTGTGTTGTGGAAGGCCCCAAGGGTATAGATGACTAGATAACAGTGAGTGGCTAGTGTTGTGGAAGGCCCCAAGGGTATAGATGACTAGATAACAGTGAGTGGCTAGTGTTGTGTTGTGGAAGGCCCCAAGGGTATAGATGACTAGATAACAGTGAGTGGCTAGTGTTGTGTTGTGGAAGGCCCCAAGGGTATAGATGACTAGATAACAGTGAGTGGCTAGTGTTGTGGAAGGCCCCAAGGGTATAGATGACTAGATAACAGTGAGTGGCTAGTGTTGTGGAAGGCCCCAAGGGTATAGATGACTAGATAACAGTGAGTGGCTAGTGTTGTGGAAGGCCCCAAGGGTATAGATGACTAGATAACAGTGAGTGGCTAGTGTTGTGGAAGGCCCCAAGGGTATAGATGACTAGATAACAGTGAGTGGCTAGTGTTGTGGAAGGCCCCAAGGGTATAGATGGCTAGCAGGCAGGCAGGCTCCCCCCTGACTCTGACTGTTTCATTTGAGACGTATACTTAACCAGCCACCGCGGGCATTCCCTTAGCTCACCAACACAAGGAAATGTGTAACCGCAGCGCATTTAGCTAACCCAGCCCCCCCACCACACCCTCTCTCTCTCTCTCTCTCTCGTCTGAGGGGCAGAGAGGAGGTGAGGAGAAGGACAGGACAACAAAGGGACAAGTGACTGGGCTCTGATGTGTGCAGTACCAAGGGGAAACCAGTCACTGAGTCCCCCCTTCTTCATGAAACCCATGGGTCACGAACGGTCATGTCACAATAGGCTAACAGTACATAGACGGGTTGTTGATATTGTGGTGGTGGCTGGTTTAATGTGATATTTACCACCATAGAATGTAAATAGCTGTGTAGCTCTAGAAAATCTAGCTACATACAGGAAATACCAATAATGACATCATTGTTATTCTTTTATATTTCTACATGCACTACGTGACCAAAAGTATGTGGACATCTGCTCGTCGAACATCTCATTCCAAAATCATGGGCGTTAATATGGAGTTGGTCCCTCCTTTGCTGCTATAACAGCCTCCACTCTTCTGGGAAGGCTTTCCATTAGATGTTGGAACATTGCTGCGGGGACTTGCTTCCCCTGGCTAAATAAAGAACTTCACTGGCTAAATAAAGGACTTCCCTGGATAAATAAAGGACTTCCCTGGTTAAATAAAGGACTTCCCTGGTTAAATAAAGGACTTCCCTGGTTAAATAAAGGACTTCCCTGGTTAAATAAAGGACTTCCCTGGTTAAATAAAGGACTTCCCTGGTTAAATAAAGGACTTCCCTGGTTAAATAAAGGACTTCCCTGGCTAAATAAAGGACTTCCCTGGCTAAATAAAGGACTTCCCTGGTTAAATAAAGGTGAAAAAAAATCTATAATAAAATGGAGAAGAGAAGACGTGACAGGATATGACAGGACCGGATATGACAGAACATGACAGGTGAAAGTAATAGGGCTGTAGTGGAAATCTATCCAGTTCTCCCACTGGTGATACAACCAAGGAGAGGAGAGGAGAGGAGAGGAGAGGAGAGGAGGAAGAAGAGGAGAGGAGAAGAGCTGTGGACAGTAGAACATAGAGCTGTGGATTGGAGATAACTGCTAGCCTCCCGCAGGAGACACTGTGTAAGATTACGTCCCAAATGGCATCCTATTACCTTTGTAGTGCACCACTATTGACCCGGGCCCATAGGGCTGCAGTGCACTACAAAGGGAATAGGGTCCCATTTAGGACACACCCTAAGAGTGATAGACACTCGGTCCTAAGGTGCCCGCTCACACTCCCGAGAGGGGGAGACAGAGGGGGAGAGAGGGGGGAGACGAAGAGAGGGGAGAGAGGGAGACAACTGATCAACACTCTGGTAATGAGAGAGAGACACGTTCAAGATTGGTGGAGAAAGAGTGTGTCCTGGAATGTCCAGACTTGTTTCAGCCTGGAAGAAGGCTCTGGTCCAAAGTAGTGCACTATGTAGGGAATATAGTGCCATTTGGGACACACTTCTAGTCTCGCTGCTTTAAGAATCCTCTTTAATGTAAAAGGCCTCAAATTATGAGCCATTTTTTAAAATGTGCAAAACATCAATATATTGAGGATATTTTGACTCCCAGGGGATTAAACACCAGGTTGGTAAAACACAACCAGAGGAGATAAATGATAAGTGCTGTAGATATAAAATAGAGAAAAGCGTAATGGCTTCATGTGTATCATGTTCTGTTTTCTACTTCATATTATTACAATCTGCTCGGTAACAGAGATGATAATACCACACTGCAGTGCTCTCTCTGCTGGGTTGTACGGTGGGTGGATGGGTGGGTGGATGGGTGGATGGGTGAGTGGGTGGGTGGGTGGATGGGTGAGTGAGTGAGTGAGTGAGTGAGTGAGTGAGTGAGTGAGTGAGTGGGTGGGTGGATGGGTAGGTAGGTAGGTAGGTAGGTAAGTGGGTGGGTAGGTAGGTAGGTGAGTAGGTAGGTAGGTAGGTAGGTAGGTAGGTAGGTAGGTAGGTAGGTAGGTAGGTAGGTAGGTAGGTAGGTAGGTAGGTAGGTAGGTAGGTAGGTAGGTAGGTAGGTGGGTAGGTGGGTAGGTAGGTAGGTAGGTAGGTAGGTAGGTAGGTAGGTAGGTAGGTAGGTAGGTAGGTGGGTAGGTAGGTGGGTGGGTGGGTGGGTGGGTGGATGGATGGATGGATGGATGGATGGATGGATGGATGGATTTTGAGAGAGGCATAGTCAGTAAGTCCAGTAATGTACATGCATATGTTATGTCTCACTGGCAGTGTGAGCATGTGTGTGAGCATGTGTTGGTTTTACCTATGTGTTATATATGGAGTACGATAGGGGACTGGTACACGGTAGGAGAGTGGGGGGGGGGGGCAGACATGCCATCTCTAGTCATCAATGCCCAATGGTGACCAATTCAAACCTGGGAAACCAGCAGCAAACACTGACTTCAGGAATGGAAGCTGTGTACTGTGTCTGTTTGCAGTAGTAAATGCTTACAAAGAGGAGAGAGAGAGAGCCCCAGCTGGAGTACTCTATCGGGTCTGTAAAGGGAAGCATGAGAGAGTGATGGATAGAGTGAAAGATGGATGGATGGACTAAAGGGAGGGAGGTATTGTCCTCATAAACCATCGGAGTGGAAGCAGTATATTTTCATCATGGGCCAGCCAGCTGAGATAGCTGAGGAATTAACCCTCAGGTTGTTGCCCCCGTCAGTGGCAGCTTCTGAAAGGGCAACCTATTCCCTATGTAGTGCACTACTTTTGACCAGGGCCCATAGGCTGCCATTAGGCTTTGGTCAAACGAAGTGCTACTATATAGGGAATAGGGTGCCATTTGGGACCAGTAAGTCAGCCAGGAGGAGAGAAGAGTTGGCTGAGTATTAACCCCCTAACCCCAGTCAGCATGACCACTACTGCCCTCAGTAGAGGTCAGTTACAGGTCAGTAGAGGTCAGTTACAGGTCAGTAGAGGTCAGTTACAGGCCCGTGTGGTTCAGTTCGTAGAAGTCAGTTATAGGCCAGTAGATGTCAGTTACAGGTCAGTAGAGGTCAGTTATAGGTCAGTAGAGGTCAGTTAGAGGTCAGTAGAGGTCAATGCTGTTTCAGACTGTTCTACACCAACCATACCATGTAGATGACCTTCTGCTGTTCAACTAGACTGTATGGTAAAGGAAAATACCACTCAACCTTCTGCTGTTCAACTAGACTGTCACCAAGCAAGCCGAGATCTACAGCTCAGATTTAACCTAATAAAAGCAGTTCTGTAGGAATGAGGTTTGTGCAGTGGGCCTGATACATAATCAGAACATATTGGTTATATGCCTGGCCTGCCAGTAGTGTTAATCTCAGACATTATTATACTTAAAAACTCGAGCTTTGATAACTAAATAGATCAGTTGAGAGGCACAGCTGAGCATGAATTGAAATAATTTGCAAATAATTTGCTTTTTTATTTTACTGGATGGTACCTACCCATCGTGTCTATTTTAATATGTGTTATTATTATTAGCAGCTCATCTTATCTTATCTCATTTTATTTTACTGGATGGTACCTGCATCTTATGGTAAGGGTGCTTGCAACACAACTGTGAACTTGAAAAAAAAAACAAGGTCAAATCATGATAAAGAGGTCAAATCATGATATAAGCGATCTTCCAGTCGTAAAGTCGGAGCTGTAGAAAGTTGCCCAAGTTTCTGACTTGGAATTCCGCACAGGATGAACGTTCAAAACTATATTTCCCAGTCGGAGTTCCCAGTTGTTTTGAACACGTCATTAGTCTCAGCGGAGGGAGGGAGAGCGCAGCAGAGACTCTCACAGCGGAGGGAGGGAGAGCGCAGCAGAGACTCTCACAGCGGAGGGAGGGAGAGCGCAGCAGAGACTCTCACAGCGGAGGGATGGAGAGCGGAGCAGAGACTCTCACCGGTCCCTGCTCTTTCCTTCCTTTCCTCCGGTGACACTGACTCGAGAGAGGGGACACAGTCTTCCGCCTGATGGCGAAACTGGAGTCGCACCGCAATCTGCCTCATGCACAAATTCATGTTGTTCCTGTGACCAGAGAAAGTGAACTACTCCACGATATTAAAATAGACACGATGAGCTACTAATAATAATAACATTGCAGGGCTGGCTATCAATACACTTGGCTACACACTGCAGCTCAAATGGAAGTAGGGAGAAGCGCGTTTTATGTTTTGTAATAGAGCTGAATAAAAACAGTGTTGACAGTGCTGAATAAAAACGTAGACATGAACTCACTCTTAAAAACAGCTGCTCTTTGCTCTATTCTTTGACAGTCTCTCTGGTCGTGGTTTTAAAAGTTATGAAATCTCACGTAGGCTAGTATCACACTTTGCTGTGGAAGCTGCAGGAACTGTGATCTGAGCTATCCGATTGGCCAGCACAGTAGACCCACTCGATTTAACCACAGATCTCCCGGTCCGCTGGGTAGGAGGAGCTTGTTGTTCAGACAAATTAAATGGTTAAAAATGGGAACCCTTAGCCTACATGGTGCGCAGGGCTGAATCAAGTGCAGCTACCGGAAACAGCGCATCACAAATAAATAAAAAAAAGGAGCGTAAGCTTTTATCGTCTGCTTTTCTACAGAAATGTTTGGTGCTCGACTAGGAATGCCTTGAAGATCGACCAATCAATTCTGATCGACCGGTTGGTGACCACTGAGCTAGACTGTATGTTAATTAAAGGAAAATACCATTCAAAAACGATATTTTGTTATTCATTAGTCCACTGTTGATATAGTCCTAAAATGTTTTGCATGTCAAAACGCATTAGACATGACACTTTCTGTATTTTAAAAGTTCTTTATCCCCTCAAAAAGACACATTCACACAGAGTAACCTGCATGAAGTAATATAGTATAGTACTACACATCTATCCTAAGACTAGTTTAAAAAAATTAAAAATGCCCCAAATTCTGATTTGATAGTCGACTACGTGACTTTTATGAATTGTATGTGCTGTTGTGCTGCCTGTCACTTTGTGAAGCCTGTAGTGTGATGTACAGTATCTATGTATCCAGATGGATGTGTGTGATGTACAGTATCTATGTATCCAGATGGATGTGTGTGATGATGTCTGTGCAAATGATCTCTCCGTTTAACGGGCTGCATATTTAAAGGGATGAGATTATTGTTGCTAATTCAAGACATGAACTTCGCAGGCAGCGTTCATTCATTCATTCATTCCCTCTTTCGATCTATCTCAGAATGTTGTGTTATGAGATGTACAGTCCAGTAGGTTTATCCACTTTTCTCCTCTTCCAGGACTACACGTTGACATGTAGTTTCAGGTACCTATCCCATCTATCCCTCTCTCCACTCGTTTACTGACTCTTCTCTTTCCTCCCCCTCTCTTCCAGGACTACACGTTGACATGTAGTTTCAGGTACCTATCCCATCTATCCCTCTCTCCACTCGTTTACTGACTCTTCTCTTTCCTCCCCCTCTCTTCCAGGACTACACGTTGACATGTAGTTTCAGCTACCTATCCCATCTATCCCTCTCTCCACTCGTTTACTGACTCTTCTCTTTCCTCCCCCTCTCTTCCAGGACTACACGTTGACCATGTAGTTTCAGGTACCTATCCCATCTATCCCTCTCTCCACTCGTTTACTGACTCTTCTCTTTCCTCCCCCTCTCTTCCAGGACTACACGTTGACATGTAGTTTCAGCTACCTATCCCATCTATCCCTCTCTCCACTCGTTTACTGACTCTTCTCTTTCCTCCCCCTCTCTTCCAGGACTACACGTTGACATGTAGTTTCAGGTACCTATCCCATCTATCCCTCTCTCCACTCGTTTACTGACTCTTCTCTTTCCTCCCCCTCTCTTCCAGGACTACACGTTGACATGTAGTTTCAGGTACCTATCCCATCTATCCCTCTCTCCACTCGTTTACTGACTCTTCTCTTTCCTCCCCCTCTCTTCCAGGACTACACGTTGACATGTAGTTTCAGCTACCTATCCCATCTATCCCTCTCTCCACTCGTTTACTGACTCTTCTCTTTCCTCCCCCTCTCTTCCAGGACTACACGTTGACATGTAGTTTCAGCTACCTATCCCATCTATCCCTCTCTCCACTCGTTTACTGACTCTTCTCTTTCCTCCCCCTCTCTTCCAGGACTACACGTTGACATGTAGTTTCAGGTACCTATCCCATCTATCCCTCTCTCCACTCGTTTACTGACTCTCCTCTTTCCTCCCCCTCTCTTCCAGGACTACACGTTGACATGTAGTTTCAGCTACCTATCCCATCTATCCCTCTCTCCACTCGTTTACTGACTCTTCTCTTTCCTCCCCCTCTCTTCCAGGACTACACGTTGACATGTAGTTTCAGGTACCTATCCCATCTATCCCTCTCTCCACTCGTTTACTGACTCTCCTCTTTCCTCCCCCTCTCTTCCAGGACTACACGTTGACCATGTAGTTTCAGGTACCTATCCCATCTATCCCTCTCTCCACTCGTTTACTGACTCTTCTCTTTCCTCCCCCTCTCTTCCAGGACTACACGTTGACATGTAGTTTCAGCTACCTATCCCATCTATCCCTCTCTCCACTCGTTTACTGACTCTTCTCTTTCCTCCCCCTCTCTTCCAGGACTACACGTTGACCATGTACTTCCAGCAGGCCTGGCGGGACAAGCGTCTGTCCTACTCTGAGATAGCCCTCAACCTGACGCTGGATAACAGGGTAGCCGACTCGCTCTGGGTTCCCGACACCTACTTCCTCAACGATAAAAAGTCCTTTGTCCACGGCGTCACGGTCAAGAACAGAATGATCCGACTGCATCCGGACGGCACCGTGCTCTATGGTCTCCGGTGAGGGATTTCTTAGCTTTTGATGGCTACCAATATCCAGTGGTGGGCCGTCAGGGCCAGCAAGGCCTTCTCTGCTGGCCTAAACATCATCAGAATATAATTTTTGCCCAGGCCCACGGCACGCCACTGCCAATATCTGTGTTGGTTTCTCTCAGCCAGTAGGTTGAATGCCCCTCTTTCATTTGTTTATTTATATGTTTTATTTCAACTTTATTTAACTAGGCAATTCAGTTAAGAACAAATTCTTATTTACAATGGCGGCCTACCAAAAGGCAAAAGGCCTCCTGCAGCGATGGGGGCCTGGGATCATTTTTTTTTTTACAAAATACAAAATAAATACAGGACAAAACACACATCATGACAAGAGAGACAACACTACATAAAGAGAGACTTAAGACAACAACATAGCAAGGCAGCAACACATGACAACACAGCATGGTAGCAACACAACATAACAACAACATGGTAGAAACACAACATGGTAGCATCACAAAACATTGTACAAACATTATTGGGCACAGACAACAGCACAAAGGGCAAGAAGGTAGAGACAACAATACATCACACAAAGCAGCCACAACTGTCAGTAAGAGTGTCCATGATTGAGTCTTTGAATGAAGAGATTGAAATAAAACTGTCCAGTTTGAGTGTTTGTTGCAGCTCGTTCAAGTCGCTAGCTGCAGCGAACTGAAAAGAGGGGCGACCCAGGGATGTGTGTGCTTTGAGGACATTTAACAGAATGTGACAGGCAAAACTGGTGTTGTATGTGGAAGATGAGGGCTGCAGTAGATATCTCAGATAGGGGTGAGTGAGGCCTAAGAGGGTTTTATAAATAAGCATCAACCAGCGGGTCTTGCGATGGGTATACAGAGATGACCAGTTTACAGAGGAGTATAGAGTACAGTGATGTGTCCTGTAAGGAGCATGCCCTTTGTTTTGGAGGTGTTCAGAACGAGGTTGAGGGTAGAGAAATCTTGTTGGACACTAAGAAAGCTTTGTTGTAGAGCATTTAACACAAAATACGGGGAGGGGCCAGCTGAGTACAAGACTGTATCATCTGCATATAATTGGATAAGAGAGCTTCCTACTGCCTGAGCTATGTTGTTGATGTAAATTGAGAAGAGCATGGGGCCTAGGATCGAGCCATGGGGTACTCCCTTGGTGACAGGCAGTGGCTGAGACAGCAGATTTTCTGACTTTATACACTGCACTCTTTGAGAGAGGTAGTTAGCAAACCAGCCCAAAGACCCCTCCAATACTCCTTAGCCGGCCCACAAAAATGGAATGGTCTACCGTATCAAAAGCTTTGGCAAAGTCAATAAAAATAGCAGCACAACATTGCTTAGAATCAATGGCAATGGTGACATCATTGAGGACCTGTAAGGTTGCGGTGACACATCCATAACCTGGGCGGAAACCAGATTGCATACCCGAGAGAATACTATAGACTTCAAAAAAGCCAGTCAGTTGATTATTGAAAAGTTTTTCCAACACTTTTGATAAACAGGGAAAAATAGAAATAGGCCTATAACAGTTAGGATCAGCTTGATCTCCCCCTTTAAATAAAGGACGAACCGCGGCTGCCTTCCAATGGGAATGGGAACCTCCCCAGAGAGGAGAGACAGGTTAAAAATGTTACAGATAGGTTTGGCGATGATAGGGGCAGCAACCTTAAAGAAGAAAGGGTCAAGTTTAAGGAGCTCCTTTAGCACCTCGGACTCAGTGACTGGCTGCAGGGAGAAACTTTGTAGCGGGGCAGGGGAAAAGAGGGAGAAGCATCGGGGATAGTCGCATTAGAAGGGATGGGAGATGAGGAAATGTTGGACGGGTAAGGAGGCATGGCTGAGTCAAATAGAAATCCTGACTTAATGAAGTGTTGATTAAAGAGCTCAGCCATGTGCTTCTTGTCAGTAACAACCACATCATCAACATTAAGGGACATGAGCAGCTGTGAGGAGGAGGGTTTATTCTCCAGGTCTTTAACTGTTTTCCAGAACTTCTTGGGGCTAGACCTACAGAGAGAGAACTGCTCCTTAAAATAACTAACTTTGGCCTTCCGGATAGCCTGAGTGCTCTTATTTCTCATTTGCCTGAACGATAGTCAGTCAGCCTGAGTATGCGTGTGCCGAGCCTTTCGCCAAATGCAATTCTTGAGGTGGAGTAACTCTGTAAGATCACTGTCGAACCAGGGGCTGAACCTGTTTTTAATTCTCATTTTCTTTATGGGGGCGTGTTTGTTAACAATACCACTGATAATATAAAAAAAGAAGGTCCAAGCGTCTTCGACAGAGGGGATCAAGCTGATTCTATACCATTTCACAGAGGCCAGTTCATGAAGGAAGGCATGCTCATTAAAGTTTTTTAGCAAGCGTCTATGACAAATCAGGACAGGTCGTCTCACTGAGCAGCCATTACGAACATAGGCTGTAAAACAGTGATCACTAAGGTCATTACAGAAAACACTAGACTGATACCTTTCAGGATTATTTGTTGGGGTCACTCGCCCCAACAGTGCGTGAGTGCTGAGGCGAGCGAAAGTTCGGGAGAGAGGGGTGAGTGTGGCGGGGGCACCTGTACCAGACAGGGGGAGACAGGCCAGGGCAGACGGTGAACAGATCACCAGGTGGAATCCAAGCAGCAGTGCAGCAGGCAACGGGAGTAGGTGTTACACCCACTTGGGAGAAGCTTTTATTTCTGGAGGCAGATTTCCTGTAGAAAATACCGGTGGATGGTCTCTGAACAGCAGGAGGGGGCTTCAAAGACTCCTGCCTCTTGTTGGGCCCAAATTCCTCGACACCTTTTACTTCACACCTTAGTTCTAAGTGAATTTGTATCTGGTCTGTCCAAGCCTGGGAGCCTTAACTCAGCATTCAGTCCCCATTAAGTAAAATATGTCATTGTAATGTACCTTATTTAAAAATATATATTTTTCTTCTTGGCTTTCAAAATAGCATCAGACCAAACACTACTCACTTAGTTCCAGGTTGGATGTTGTCCTCAGGTCTCTGCTGTTTGTTTACTAGGACACCCTCCGTATAGCTTGGAAAAAGAAAACCGTGGAAGCAGTAATCTCTCCGGTTAATTTTGGTCAAAATTCGTGGTCTGTGATGATTATCAATATCTTTCATTGATTGATTGTGATCAATAAGTAAATCGCTGTAGGAGAAACAGAGGCTAGATAGTTGATTGAGGGTGAGTAATGTCAATGCCTTTCAGTCTTCCTATGTATGGAGTCATAACCTTTCAGTCTACCTAGGTATGGAGTCATAACCTTTCAGTCTACCTAGGTATGGAGTCATAACCTTTCACTCTACCTAGGTATGGAGACTTAACCTTTCAGTCTACCTAGGTATGGAGTCATAACCTTTCAGTCTACCTAGGTATGGAGACTTAACTTTTCAGTCTACCTAGGTATGGAGTCATAACCTTTCAATCTACCTAGGTATGGAGTCATAACCTCTCAGTCTACCTAGGTATGGAGTCATAACCTTTCACTCTACCTAGGTATGGAGACTTAACCTTTCAGTCTACCTAGGTATGGAGTCATAACCTTTCAGTCTACCTAGGTATGGAGACTTAACTTTTCAGTCTACCTAGGTATGGAGTCATAACCTTTCAATCTACCTAGGTATGGAGACTTAACCTTTCAGTCTACCTAGGTATGGAGTCATAACCTTTCAATCTACCTAGGTATGGAGACTTAACCTTTCAGTCTACCTAGGTATGGAGTCATAACCTTTCAGTCTACCTAGGTATGGAGACTTAACTTTTCAGTCTACCTAGGTATGGAGTCATAACCTTTCAGTCTACCTAGGTATGGAGTCATAACCTTTCAGTCTACCTAGGTATGGAGTCATAACCTTTCACTCTACCTAGGTATGGAGTCATAACCTTTCAGTCTACCTAGGTATGGAGTCATAACCTTTCACTCTACCTAGGTATGGAGTCATAACCTTTCAGTCTACCTAGGTATGGAGACTTAACCTTTCAGTCTACCTAGGTATGGAGTCATAACCTTTCAGTCAACCTAGGTATGGAGTCATTACCTTTCAGTCTACCTAGGTATGGAGTCATAACCTCTCAGTCTACCTAGGTATGGAGACTTAACCTTTCAGTCTACCTAGGCATGGAGACTTAACCTTTCAGTCTACCTAGGTATGGAGACTTAACCTTTCAGTCTACCTAGGTATGGAGTCATAACCTTTCAGTCTTCCTATGTATGGAGTCATAGCCTCTCAGTCTACCTAGATATGGAGTCATAGCCTTTCAGTCTACCTAGGTATGGAGTCATAACCTTTCACTCTACCTAGGTATGGAGTCTTAACCTCTCAGTCTACCTAGGTATGGAGTCATAACCTTTCAGTCTACCTAGGTATGGAGTCATAACCTTTCAGTCTACCTAGGTATGGAGTCATAACCTTTCAGTCTACCTAGGTATGGAGTCATAACCTCTCAGTCTACCTAGGTATGGAGACTTAACCTTTCAATCTACCTAGGTATGGAGTCATAACCTTTCAGTCTACCTAGGTATGGAGTCATAACCTTTCAGTCTACCTAGGTATGGAGACTTAACCTTTCAGTCTACCTAGGTATGGAGTCATAACCTTTCAGTCTACCTAGGTATGGAGACTTAACTTTTCAGTCTACCTAGGTATGGAGTCATAACCTTTCAGTCTACCTAGGTATGGAGTCATAACCTTTCAGTCTACCTAGGTATGGAGTCATAACCTTTCACTCTACCTAGGTATGGAGACTTAACCTTTCAGTCTTCCTATGTATGGAGTCATAGCCTCTCAGTCTACCTAGATATGGAGTCATAGCCTTTCAGTCTACCTAGGTATGGAGTCATAACCTTTCACTCTACCTAGGTATGGAGACTTAACCTTTCACTCTACCTAGGTATGGAGACTTAACCTTTCAGTCTACCTGGGTATGGAGTCATAACCTTTCAGTCTACCTAGGTATGGAGTCATAACCTTTCAGTCTACCTAGGTATGGAGTCATAACCTTTCAGTCTACCTAGGTATGGAGTCATAACCTTTCAGTCTACCTAGGTATGGAGACTTAACCTTTCAGTCTACCTAGGTATGGAGTCATAACCTCTCAGTCTACCTAGGTATGGAGACTTAACCTTTCAGTCTACCTAGGTATGGAGTCATAACCTTTCAGTCTACCTAGGTATGGAGTCATAACCTTTCAGTCTACCTAGGTATGGAGTCATAACCTTTCAGTCTACCTAGGTATGGAGACTTAACCTTTCAGTCTACCTAGGTATGGAGTCATAACCTCTCAGTCTACCTAGGTATGGAGACTTAACCTTTCAGTCTACCTAGGTATGGAGTCATAACCTTTCAGTCAACCTAGGTATGGAGTCATTACCTTTCAGTCTACCTAGGTATGGAGTCATAACCTCTCAGTCTACCTAGGTATGGAGACTTAACCTTTCAGTCTACCTAGGTATGGAGTCATAACCTTTCAGTCTACCTAGGTATGGAGTCATAACCTTTCAGTCTACCTAGGTATGGAGTCATAACCTCTCAGTCTACCTAGGTATGGAGACTTAACCTTTCAATCTACCTAGGTATGGAGTCATAACCTTTCAGTCTACCTAGGTATGGAGTCATAACCTTTCAGTCTACCTAGGTATGGAGACTTAACCTTTCAGTCTACCTAGGTATGGAGTCATAACCTTTCAGTCTACCTAGGTATGGAGACTTAACTTTTCAGTCTACCTAGGTATGGAGTCTTAACCTTTCAGTCTACCTAGGTATGGATACGTTTTCTCATTTTTGACCATCTGGGTCTACACACTACATACTATACTGAACGTCTGGATTGGTTACTTTGGTGTTTTATCATTGGCCTACACTTCACACTAACCCAAATCTGAACATTCCTTGTCATAAAAAAGAAAGACAAATAGTCCCAAACTGCTTGTATGGGAACATTGAAACAGAGAATGAGTATTTGGCAGTAGGAGTGCAGAGGCCAAAGTCTCTCTCAGGTGTCTCCATTCCGTGGCTGTCAGCTCTGATTCACAACGAGTCCAAGTTCAATTTACCAACTTCAAAAATGTGGCAGAGTACAAACAACATGTTCTATTGCCATGAAAAGAAAGTACACTACTCGTTCTCTGTTTCAATGGTCCCATACCAGCTTGGGAACAGTGTGACTATATTTATCTTCATGGTCCTACTCAGTCAGCCGTACCTCCATGTTGCTGGGACACTTCAGATTGGGCTGTGACTTGAATTAAAGAAGTTGGGAAACCGTTTCATGGAACTTCTCATACCAGATACCTGTTTTCATTAAAACCCAACAAGTCACAAGTTCATAGATACCATTGTTGTGAGGAAAATAATATTTTTGGAACAGGGGAAACCACTGTGCGCATGCGCAGATGCTAAGCTAAGGCTGTTCATCTTTGTCGGTGGCACATGCCCAGCTAGTGTTAGCATGAGGGTTAAGAATCACGTTGTCTTATGGGAAATGCTAACTGTTCACCATCTTAGTAGTATCTTTGAGCGTAGGCCTAGAATCAGAGATGATTGCAAACAAAAATGTAAAGGCAATCACAACACTAGCTTTGGTTTTAGCTTTGCAACAACTCCTGTTCAGGTTCCAGTTATAGGAGAAGAGTTTAGAACACCTCCAGTTCCAGTTATAGGAGAAGAGTTTAGAACACCTCCAGTTCCAGTTATAGGAGAAGAGTTTAGAACACCCCCAGTTCCAGTTATAGGAGAAGAGTTTAGAACACCTCCAGTTCCAGTTATAGGAGAAGAGTTTAGAACATCTCCAGTTCCAGTTATAGGAGAAGAGTTTAGAACACCTCCAGTTCCAGTTATAGGAGAAGAGTTTAGAACACCTCCAGTTCCAGTTATAGGAGAAGAGTTTAGAACACCTCCAGTTCCAGTTATAGGAGAAGAGTTTAGAACATCTCCAGTTCCAGTTATAGGAGAAGGGTTTAGAACACCTCCAGTTCCAGTTATAGGAGAAGGGTTTAGAACACCTACAGTTCCAGTTATAGGAGAAGAGTTTAGAACACCTCCAGTTCCAGTTATAGGAGAAGAGTTTAGAACACCTGCAGTTCCAGTTATAGGAGAAGAGTTTAGAACACCTCCAGTTCCAGTTATAGGAGAAGAGTTTAGAACACCTCCAGTTCCAGTTATAGGAGAAGAGTGTAGAACACCTCCAGTTCCAGTTATAGGAGAAGAGTTTAGAACATCTCCAGTTCCAGCTATAGGAGAAGAGTTTAGAACACCTACAGTTCCAGTTATAGGAGAAGAGTTTAGAACATCTCCAGTTCCAGTTATAGGAGAAGAGTTTAGAACACCTGCAGTTCCAGTTATAGGAGAAGAGTTTAGAACACCTCCAGTTCCAGTTATAGGAGAAGAGTTTAGAACACCTCCAGTTCCAGTTATAGGAGAAGAGTTTAGAACACCTACAGTTCCAGTTATAGGAGAAGAGTTTAGAACACCTCCAGTTCCAGTTATAGGAGACGGGATTAGAACACCTGCAGTTCCAGTTATAGGAGAAGAGTTTAGAACACCTCCAGTTCCAGCTATAGGAGAAGAGTTTAGAACACCTACAGTTCCAGTTATAGGAGAAGAGTTTAGAACATCTCCAGTTCCAGTTATAGGAGAAGAGTTTAGAACATCTCCAGTTCCAGTTATAGGAGAAGAGTTTAGAACACCTCCAGTTCCAGTTATAGGAGAAGAGTTTAGAACACCTCCAGTTCCAGTTATAGGAGAAGGGTTTAGAACACCTCCAGTTCCAGTTCCAGCTATAGGAGAAGAGTTTAGAACACCTCCAGTTCCAGCTATAGGAGAAGAGTTTAGAACACCTCCAGTTCCAGTTATAGGAGAAGAGTTTAGAACACCTCCAGTTCCAGCTATAGGAGAAGAGTTTAGAACATCTCCAGTTCCAGTTATAGGAGAAGAGTTTAGAACACCTCCAGTTCCAGTTATAGGAGAAGAGTTTAGAACACTTCCAGTTCCAGATATAGGAGAAGAGTTTAGAACACCTCCAGTTCCAGCTATAGGAGAAGAGTTTAGAACATCTCCAGTTCCAGTTATAGGAGAAGAGTTTAGAACACCTCCAGTTCCAGTTATAGGAGAAGAGTTTAGAACACCTCCAGTTCCAGTTAAAGGAGAAGGGTTTAGAAAACCTGCAGTTCCAGTTATAGGAGAAGAGTTTAGAACACCTCCAGTTCCAGTTATAGGAGAAGAGTTTAGAACATCTCCAGTTCCAGTTATAGGAGAAGAGTTTACAACACCTCCAGTTCCAGCTGTAGGAGAAGAGTTTAGAACACCTACAGTTCCAGTTATAGGAGAAGAGTTTAGAACACCTACAGTTCCAGTTATAGGAGAAGAGTTTAGAACACCTCCAGTTCCAGTTATAGGAGAAGAGTTTAGAACACCTCCATTTCCAGTTATAGGAAAAGAGTTTAGGACACCTCCAGTTCCAGTTATAGGAGAAGAGTTTAGAACATCTCCAGTTCCAGCTATAGGAGAAGAGTTTAGAACACCTCCAGTTCCAGTTATAGGAGAAGAGTTTAGAACATCTCCAGTTCCAGCTATAGGAGAAGAGTTTAGAACACCTCCAGTTCCAGCTATAGGAGAAGAGTTTAGAACACCTCCAGTTCCAGTTATAGGAGAAGAGTTTAGAACACCTACAGTTCCAGTTATAGGAGAAGAGTTTAGAACACTTCCAGTTCCAGTTATAGGAGAAGGGTTTAGAACACCTCCAGTTCCAGTTATAGGAGAAGAGTTTAGAACATCTCCAGTTCCAGCTATAGGAGAAGAGTTTAGAACACCTACAGTTCCAGTTATAGGAGAAGGGTTTAGAACACCTACAGTTCCAGTTATAGGAGAAGAGTTTAGAACACCTCCAGTTCCAGTTATAGGAGACGGGTTTAGAACACCTACAGTTCCAGTTATAGGAGAAGAGTTTAGAACATCTCCAGTTCCAGTTATAGGAGAAGAGTTTAGAACATCTCCAGTTCCAGTTATAGGAGAAGAGTTTAGAACACCTACAGTTCCAGTTATAGGAGAAGAGTTTAGAACACCTCCAGTTCCAGTTATAGGAGAAGAGTTTAGAACATCTCCAGTTCCAGTTGTAGGAGAAGAGTTTAGAACATCTCCAGTTCCAGCTATAGGAGAAGAGTTTAGAACACCTCCAGTTCCAGTTATAGGAGAAGAGTTTAGAACATCTCCAGTTCCAGTTATAGGAGAAGAGTTTAGAACACCTCCAGTTCCAGCTATAGGAGAAGAGTTTAGAACACCTCCAGTTCCAGTTATAGGAGAAGGGTTTAGAACACCTCCAGTTCCAGTTATAGGAGAAGAGTTTAGAACATCTCCAGTTCCAGTTGTAGGAGAAGAGTTTAGAACATCTCCAGTTCCAGCTATAGGAGAAGAGTTTAGAACACCTCCAGTTCCAGTTATAAGAGAAGAGTTTAGAACATCTCCAGTTCCAGTTATAGGAGAAGAGTTTAGAACACCTCCAGTTCCAGCTATAGGAGAAGAGTTTAGAACACCTCCAGTTCCAGTTATAGGAGAAGGGTTTAGAACACCTCCAGTTCCAGTTATAGGAGAAGAGTTTAGAACATCTCCAGTTCCAGTTATAGGAGAAGAGTTTAGAACATCTGCAGTTCCAGTTATAGGAGAAGAGTTTAGAACACCTGCAGTTCCAGTTATAGGAGAAGAGTTTAGAACACCTCCAGTTCCAGTTATAGGAGAAGAGTTTAGAACATCTGCAGTTCCAGTTATAGGAGAAGCGTTTAGAACACCTCCAGTTCCAGTTATAGGAGAAGCGTTTAGAACACCTCCAGTTCCAGTTATAGGAGAAGAGTTTAGAACACCTCCAGTTCCAGTTATAGGAGACGGGTTTAGAACACCTACAGTTCCAGTTATAGGAGAAGAGTTTAGAACATCTCCAGTTCCAGCTATAGGAGAAGAGTTTAGAACATCTCCAGTTCCAGTTATAGGAGAAGAGTTTAGAACATCTCCAGTTCCAGTTATAGGAGAAGAGTTTAGAACACCTCCAGTTCCAGTTATAGGAGAAGAGTTTAGAACACCTCCAGTTCCAGTTATAGGAGAAGAGTTTAGAACATCTCCAGTTCCAGTTATAGGAGAAGAGTTTAGAACATCTCCAGTTCCAGCTATAGGAGAAGAGTTTAGAACACCTCCAGTTCCAGTTATAGGAGAAGAGTTTAGAACACCTCCAGTTCCAGTTATAGGAGAAGAGTTTAGAACATCTCCAGTTCCAGTTATAGGAGAAGAGTTTAGAACACTTCCAGTTCCAGTTATAGGAGAAGGGTTTAGAACACCTCCAGTTCCAGTTATAGGAGAAGAGTTTAGAACATCTGCAGTTCCAGTTATAGGAGAAGAGTTTAGAACACCTCCAGTTCCAGTTATAGGAGAAGAGTTTAGAACATCTCCAGTTCCAGTTATAGGAGAAGAGTTTAGAACACCTCCAGTTCCAGCTATAGGAGAAGAGTTTAGAACATCTCCAGTTCCAGTTATAGGAGAAGAGTTTAGAACACCTCCAGTTCCAGTTATAGGAGAAGAGTTTAGAACACCTCCAGTTCCAGTTATAGGAGAAGAGTTTAGAACATCTCCAGTTCCAGTTATAGGAGAAGAGTTTAGAACACCTCCAGTTCCAGTTCCAGCTATAGGAGAAGAGTTTAGAACACCTCCAGTTCCAGATATAGGAGAAGAGTTTAGAACACCTCCAGTTCCAGTTATAGGAGAAGAGTTTAGAACACCTCCAGTTCCAGCTATAGGAGAAGAGTTTAGAACACCTCCAGTTCCAGCTATAGGAGAAGAGTTTAGAACATCTCCAGTTCCAGTTATAGGAGAAGAGTTTAGAACACCTCCAGTTCCAGTTATAGGAGTAGAGTTTAGAACACCTCCAGTTCCAGTTAAAGGAGAAGGGTTTAGAAAACCTGCAGTTCCAGTTATAGGAGAAGAGTTTAGAACACCTACAGTTACAGTTATAGGAGAAGAGTTTAGAACACCTGCAGTTCCAGTTATAGGAGAAGAGTTTAGAACACCTCCAGTTCCAGTTATAGGAGAAGAGTTTAGAACACCTCCAGTTCCAGTTATAGGAGAAGAGTTTAGAACACCTACAGTTCCAGTTATAGGAGAAGAGTTTAGAACACCTCCAGTTCCAGTTATAGGAGACGGGATTAGAACACCTGCAGTTCCAGTTATAGGAGAAGAGTTTAGAACACCTCCAGTTCCAGCTATAGGAGAAGAGTTTAGAACACCTACAGTTCCAGTTATAGGAGAAGAGTTTAGAACATCTCCAGTTCCAGTTATAGGAGAAGAGTTTAGAACATCTCCAGTTCCAGTTATAGGAGAAGAGTTTAGAACACCTCCAGTTCCAGTTATAGGAGAAGAGTTTAGAACACCTCCAGTTCCAGTTATAGGAGAAGGGTTTAGAACACCTCCAGTTCCAGTTCCAGCTATAGGAGAAGAGTTTAGAACACCTCCAGTTCCAGCTATAGGAGAAGAGTTTAGAACACCTCCAGTTCCAGTTATAGGAGAAGAGTTTAGAACACCTCCAGTTCCAGCTATAGGAGAAGAGTTTAGAACATCTCCAGTTCCAGTTATAGGAGAAGAGTTTAGAACACCTCCAGTTCCAGTTATAGGAGAAGAGTTTAGAACACTTCCAGTTCCAGATATAGGAGAAGAGTTTAGAACACCTCCAGTTCCAGCTATAGGAGAAGAGTTTAGAACATCTCCAGTTCCAGTTATAGGAGAAGAGTTTAGAACACCTCCAGTTCCAGTTATAGGAGAAGAGTTTAGAACACCTCCAGTTCCAGTTAAAGGAGAAGGGTTTAGAAAACCTGCAGTTCCAGTTATAGGAGAAGAGTTTAGAACACCTCCAGTTCCAGTTATAGGAGAAGAGTTTAGAACATCTCCAGTTCCAGTTATAGGAGAAGAGTTTAGAACACCTACAGTTCCAGTTATAGGAGAAGAGTTTAGAACACCTCCAGTTCCAGTTATAGGAGAAGAGTTTAGAACACCTCCATTTCCAGTTATAGGAAAAGAGTTTAGGACACCTCCAGTTCCAGTTATAGGAGAAGAGTTTAGAACATCTCCAGTTCCAGCTATAGGAGAAGAGTTTAGAACACCTCCAGTTCCAGTTATAGGAGAAGAGTTTAGAACATCTCCAGTTCCAGCTATAGGAGAAGAGTTTAGAACACCTCCAGTTCCAGCTATAGGAGAAGAGTTTAGAACACCTCCAGTTCCAGTTATAGGAGAAGAGTTTAGAACACCTACAGTTCCAGTTATAGGAGAAGAGTTTAGAACACTTCCAGTTCCAGTTATAGGAGAAGGGTTTAGAACACCTCCAGTTCCAGTTATAGGAGAAGAGTTTAGAACATCTCCAGTTCCAGCTATAGGAGAAGAGTTTAGAACACCTACAGTTCCAGTTATAGGAGAAGGGTTTAGAACACCTACAGTTCCAGTTATAGGAGAAGAGTTTAGAACACCTCCAGTTCCAGTTATAGGAGACGGGTTTAGAACACCTACAGTTCCAGTTATAGGAGAAGAGTTTAGAACATCTCCAGTTCCAGTTATAGGAGAAGAGTTTAGAACATCTCCAGTTCCAGTTATAGGAGAAGAGTTTAGAACACCTACAGTTCCAGTTATAGGAGAAGAGTTTAGAACACCTCCAGTTCCAGTTATAGGAGAAGAGTTTAGAACATCTCCAGTTCCAGTTGTAGGAGAAGAGTTTAGAACATCTCCAGTTCCAGCTATAGGAGAAGAGTTTAGAACACCTCCAGTTCCAGTTATAGGAGAAGAGTTTAGAACATCTCCAGTTCCAGTTATAGGAGAAGAGTTTAGAACACCTCCAGTTCCAGCTATAGGAGAAGAGTTTAGAACACCTCCAGTTCCAGTTATAGGAGAAGGGTTTAGAACACCTCCAGTTCCAGTTATAGGAGAAGAGTTTAGAACATCTCCAGTTCCAGTTGTAGGAGAAGAGTTTAGAACATCTCCAGTTCCAGCTATAGGAGAAGAGTTTAGAACACCTCCAGTTCCAGTTATAAGAGAAGAGTTTAGAACATCTCCAGTTCCAGTTATAGGAGAAGAGTTTAGAACACCTCCAGTTCCAGCTATAGGAGAAGAGTTTAGAACACCTCCAGTTCCAGTTATAGGAGAAGGGTTTAGAACACCTCCAGTTCCAGTTATAGGAGAAGAGTTTAGAACATCTCCAGTTCCAGTTATAGGAGAAGAGTTTAGAACATCTGCAGTTCCAGTTATAGGAGAAGAGTTTAGAACACCTGCAGTTCCAGTTATAGGAGAAGAGTTTAGAACACCTCCAGTTCCAGTTATAGGAGAAGAGTTTAGAACATCTGCAGTTCCAGTTATAGGAGAAGCGTTTAGAACACCTCCAGTTCCAGTTATAGGAGAAGCGTTTAGAACACCTCCAGTTCCAGTTATAGGAGAAGAGTTTAGAACACCTCCAGTTCCAGTTATAGGAGACGGGTTTAGAACACCTACAGTTCCAGTTATAGGAGAAGAGTTTAGAACATCTCCAGTTCCAGCTATAGGAGAAGAGTTTAGAACATCTCCAGTTCCAGTTATAGGAGAAGAGTTTAGAACATCTCCAGTTCCAGTTATAGGAGAAGAGTTTAGAACACCTCCAGTTCCAGTTATAGGAGAAGAGTTTAGAACACCTCCAGTTCCAGTTATAGGAGAAGAGTTTAGAACACCTCCAGTTCCAGTTATAGGAGAAGAGTTTAGAACATCTCCAGTTCCAGCTATAGGAGAAGAGTTTAGAACACCTCCAGTTCCAGTTATAGGAGAAGAGTTTAGAACACCTCCAGTTCCAGTTATAGGAGAAGAGTTTAGAACATCTCCAGTTCCAGTTATAGGAGAAGAGTTTAGAACACTTCCAGTTCCAGTTATAGGAGAAGGGTTTAGAACACCTCCAGTTCCAGTTATAGGAGAAGAGTTTAGAACATCTGCAGTTCCAGTTATAGGAGAAGAGTTTAGAACACCTCCAGTTCCAGCTATAGGAGAAGAGTTTAGAACACCTCCAGTTCCAGCTATAGGAGAAGAGTTTAGAACATCTCCAGTTCCAGTTATAGGAGAAGAGTTTAGAACACCTCCAGTTCCAGTTATAGGAGTAGAGTTTAGAACACCTCCAGTTCCAGTTAAAGGAGAAGGGTTTAGAAAACCTGCAGTTCCAGTTATAGGAGAAGAGTTTAGAACACCTACAGTTACAGTTATAGGAGAAGAGTTTAGAACATCTCCAGTTCCAGTTATAGGAGAAGAGTTTACAACACCTCCAGTTCCAGCTGAAGGAGAAGAGTTTAGAACACCTCCAGTTCCAGTTATAGGAGAAGAGTTTAGAACACCTCCAGTTCCAGTTATAGGAGAAGAGTTTAGAACACCTCCGTTTCCACTTATAGGAGAAGAGTTTAGAACATCTCCAGTTCCAGTTATAGGAGAAGAGTTTAGAACACCTACAGTTCCAGTTATAGGAGAAGAGTTTAGAACACCTCCAGTTCCAGTTATAGGAGAAGAGTTTAGAACATCTCCAGTTCCAGTTATAGGAGAAGAGTTTAGAACACCTCCAGTTCCAGTTATAGGAGAAAAGTTTAGAACACCTCCAGTTCCAGTTATAGGAGAAGAGTTTAGAACACCTCCAGTTCCAGTTATAGGAGAAGAGTTTAGAACACCTCCAGTTCCAGCTATAGGAGAAGAGTTTAGAACATCTCCAGTTCCAGTTATAGGAGAAGAGTTTAGAACACCTACAGTTCCAGTTATAGGAGAAGAGTTTAGAACACCTCCAGTTCCAGTTATAGGAGAAGAGTTTAGAACATCTCCAGTTCCAGTTATAGGAGAAGAGTTTAGAACATCTCCAGTTCCAGCTATAGGAGAAGAGTTTAGAACACCTCCAGTTCCAGTTATAGGAGAAGAGTTTAGAACACCTCCAGTTCCAGCTATAGGAGAAGAGTTTAGAACACCTCCAGTTCCAGTTATTGGAGAAGAGTTTAGAACACCTCAAGTTCCAGTTATAGGAGAAGAGTTTAGAACATCTCCAGTTCCAGTTATAGGAGAAGAGTTTAGAACACCTCCAGTTCCAGTTATAGGAGAAGAGTTTAGAACATCTGCAGTTCCAGTTATAGGAGAAGAGTTTAGAACATCTCCAGTTCCAGTTATAGGAGAAGAGTTTAGAACACCTCCAGTTCCAGTTCCAGCTATAGGAGAAGAGTTTAGAACACCTCCAGTTCCAGCTATAGGAGAAGAGTTTAGAACACCTCCAGTTCCAGTTATAGGAGAAGAGTTTAGAACACCTCCAGTTCCAGCTATAGGAGAAGAGTTTAGAACATCTCCAGTTCCAGTTATAGGAGAAGAGTTTAGAACACCTCCAGTTCCAGTTATAGGAGAAGAGTTTAGAACACTTCCAGTTCCAGATATAGGAGAAGAGTTTAGAACACCTCCAGTTCCAGCTATAGGAGAAGAGTTTAGAACACCTACAGTTCCAGTTATAGGAGAAGAGTTTAGAACACCTACAGTTCCAATTATAGGAGAAGAGTTTAGAACATCTCCAGTTCCAGTTGTAGGAGAAGAGTTTAGAACATCTCC
>NC_052311.1:6331063-6338323 GCF_016432855.1 Salvelinus namaycush | reverse complement strand
GAGAAACACACTCCAGTTCCAGTTATAGGAGAAGAGTTAGAACACCTCCAGTTCCAGTTATAGGAGAGCGGTTTAGAACACCTCCAGTTCCAGTTATAAGGAGAAGAGTTTAGAACATCTCCAGTTCCAGTTATAGGAGAAGAGTTTAGAAAATCTCAGTTCCAGTTATAGGAGAAGTTTAAACACCTCCAGTTCCAGTTATAGGAGAAGAGTTTAGAACACCTCCAGTTCCAGTTATAGGAGAAGGAGTTAGAACACCTCAGTTCCAGTTATAGGAGAAGAGTTTAGAACACTCCAGTTCCAGTTATAGGAGAAGAGTTTAGAACATCTCCAGTTCCAGTTATAGGAGAAGGTTTAGAACACCTCCAGTTCCAGTTATAGGAGAAGAGTTTAGAACATCCTCAGTTCCAGTTTATAGGAGAAGAGTTTAGAACACCTCCAGTTCCAGTTATAGGAGAAGAGTTTAGAACACTCCAGTTCCAGTTCAGCTATAGGAGAAGAGTTTAGACACCTCCAGTTCCAGTTATAGGAGAAGAGTTTAGAACACCTCCAGTTCCAGCTATAGGAGAAGAGTTTAGAACACTCCAGTTCCAGTTATAGGAGAAGAGTTTAGAACACCTCAGTTCCAGTTATAGGAGAAAGAGTTTAGAACACTCCAGCTTCCAGTATAGGAGACGAGTTTAGAACACTCCAGTTCCAGCTATAGGAGAAGAGTTTAGAACAACTCAGTTCCAGTTATAGGAGAAGAGTTTAGAACACCTACAGTTCCAGTTATAGGAGAAGAGTTTAGAACACCTCCAGTTCCAGTTATAGGAGAAGAGTTTAGAACACCTCCAGTTCCAGCTATAGGAGAAGAGTTTAGAACACCTCTTTCCAGTTATAGGAGAAGAGGTTGAAACACTCCAGTTCCAGATTATAGGAGAAGAGTTTAGAACCACCTCCAGTTCCAGCTATAGGAGAAGAGTTTAGAACACCTACAGTTCCAGTTATAGGAGAAGAGTTAGAACATCTCCAGTTCCAGCTTAGGAGAAGAGTTTAGACACCTCAGTTCCAGTTATAGGAGAAGAGTTTAGAACACCTCCAGTTCCAGCTTATAGGAGAAGAGTCTCTCCCTCTCTTCTCTCTCTCATAGCCTCTCTCTATCTGCTCTCTCTCTCTGCCTCTCTCTCTCTTTCTCTCTCTCTCTTTTATGCTCTCTCTCTCTCTCTCTCTCTCTCTCTCTCTCTCTCTCTCTCTCTTTCTCTCCCATCTATCTGCCTCTCTCTATCTCTCTCTCTCTCTCTTCTCTCTCTCTCTCTCTCTCTCTCTTCTCTCTCTCTCTCTCTCTCTCTCTCTCTCTCTCTCTCTCTCTCTCTCTCTCTCTCTCTCTCTCTCTATCTGCCTCTCTCTCTCCCTCTCTCTCTGTCTCTCTCTCTCTATCTGCCTCTCTCTATCTGCCTCTCTCTCTCTTTCTGCTTCTCTCTCTCTCTCTCTCTCTCTCTCTCTCTCTCTCTCTCTCTCAATTCAATTCAATTCAAGGGGCTTTATTGGCATGGGAAACATGTGTTAACATTGCCAAAGCAAGTGAGGTAGATATTATACAAAAGTGAAATAAACAATACAAATTAACAGTAAACATTACACATACAGAAGTTTCAAAACAATAAAGACATTACAAATGTTATATTATATATATACAGTGTTGTAACAATGTACAAATGGTTAAAGCACACAAGTTAAAATAAATAAGCATAAATATGGGTTGTATTTACAATGGTGTTTGTTCTTCACTGGTTGCCCTTTTCTTGTGGCAACAGGTCACAAATCTTGCTGCTGTGATGGCACACTGTGGAATTTCTCCCAGTAGATATGGGAGTTTATCAAAATTGGATTTGTTTTCAAATTCTTTGTGGATCTGTGTAATCTGTGGGAAATATGTCTCTCTAATATGGTCATACATTGGGCAGGAGGTTAGGAAGTGCAGCTCAGTTTCCACCTCATTTTGTGGGCAGTGAGCACATAGCCTGTCTTCTCTTGAGAGCCATGTCTGCCTACGGCGGCCTTTCTCAATAGCAAGGCTATGCTCACTGAGTCTGTACATAGTCAAAGCTTTCCTTAAGTTTGGGTCAGTCACAGTGGTCAGGTATTCTGCCACTGTGTACTCTCTGTTTAGGGCCAAATAGCATTCTAGTTTGCTCTGTTTTTTTGTTAATTCTTTCCAATGTGTCAAGTAATTATCTTTTTGTTTTCTCATGATTTGGTTGGGTCTAATTGTGCTGTTGTCCTGGGGCTCTGTGGGGTGTGTTTGTGTTTGTGAACAGAGCCCTAGGACCAGCTTGCTTAGGGGACTCTTCTCCAGGTTCATCTCTCTGTAGGTGATGGCTTTGTTATGGAAGGTTTGGGAATCGCTTCCTTTTAGGTGGTTGTAGAATTTAACGGCTCTTTTCTGGATTTTGATAATTAGTGGGTATCGGCCTAATTCTGCTCTGCATGCATTATTTGGTGTTCTACGTTGTACACGGAGGATATTTTTGCAGAATTCTGCATGCAGAGTCTCAATTTGGTGTTTGTCCCATTTTGTGAAATCTTGGTTGGTGAGCGGACCCCAGACCTCACAACCATAAAGGGCAATGGGCTCTATGACTGATTCAAGTATTGTTAGCCAGATCCTAATTGGTATGTTGAAATTTATGTTCCTTTTGATGGCATAGAATGCCCTTCTTGCCTTGTCTCTCAGATCGTTCACAGCTTTGTGGAAGTTACCTGTGGCGCTGATGTTTAGGCCGAGGTATGTATAGTTTTTTGTGTGCTCTAGGGCAACAGTGTCTAGATGGAATTTGTGGTCCTGGCGACTGGACCTTTTTTGGAACACCATTATTTTGGTCTTACTGAGATTTACTGTCAGGGCCCAGGTCTGACAGAATCTGTGCAGAAGATCTAGGTGCTGCTGTAGGCCCTCCTTGGTTGGTGACAGAAGCACCAGATCATCAGCAAACAGTAGACATTTGACTTCAGAGTCTAGTAGGGTGAGGCCGGGTGCTGCAGACTGTTCTAGTGCCCGCGCCAATTCGTTGATATATATGTTGAAGAGGGTGGGGCTTAAGCTGCATCCCTGTCTCACCCCACGACCCTGTGTGAAGAAATGTGTGTGTTTTTTGCCAATTTTAACCGCACACTTGTTGTTTGTGTACATGGATTTTATAATGTCGTATGTTTTACCCCCAACACCACTTTCCATCAATTTGTATAGCAGACCCTCATGCCAAATTGAGTCGAAGGCTTTTTTGAAGTCAACAAAGCATGAGAAGACTTTGCCTTTGTTTTGGTTTGTTTGGTTGTCAATTAGGGTGTGTAGGGTGAATACATGGTCTGTTGTACGGTAATTTGGTAAAAAGCCAATTTGACATTTGCTCAGTACATTGTTTTCATTGAGGAAATGTACGAGTCTGCTGTTAATGATAATGCAGAGGATTTTCCCAAGGTTACTGTTGACGCATATTCCACGGTAGTTATTGGGGTCAAATTTGTCTCCACTTTTGTGGATTGGGGTGATCAGTCCTTGGTTCCAAATATTGGGGAAGATGCCAGAGCTAAGGACGATGTTAAAGAGTTTTAGTATAGCCAATTGGAATTTGTTGTCTGTATATTTGATCATTTCATTAAGGATACCATCAACACCACAGGCCTTTTTGGGTTGGAGGGTTTTTATTTTGTCCTGTAACTCGTTCAAGGTAATTGGAGAATCCAGTGGGTTCTGGTAGTCTTTAATAGTTGATTCTAGGATTTGTATTTGATCATGTATATGTTTTTGCTCTTTATTCTTTGTTATAGAGCCAAAAAGATTGGAGAAGTGGTTTACCCATACATCTCCATTTTGGATAGATAATTCTTCGTGTTGTTGTTTGTTTAGTGTTTTCCAATTTTCCCAGAAGTGGTTAGAGTCTATGGATTCTTCAATTACATTGAGCTGATTTCTGACGTGCTGTTCCTTCTTTTTCCGTAGTGTATTTCTGTATTGTTTTAGTGATTCACCATAGTGAAGGCGTAGACTCAGGTTTTCCGGGTCTCTATGTTTTTGGTTGGACAGGTTTCTCAATTTATTTCTTAGATTTTTGCATTCTTCATCAAACCATTTGTCATTGTTGTTCATTTTCTTTGGTTTTCTATTTGAGATTTTTAGATTTGATAGGGAAGCTGAGAGGTCAAATATACTGTTAAGATTTTCTACTGCCAAGTTTACACCTTCACTATTGCAGTGGAACGTTTTACCCAGGAAGTTGTCTAAAAGGGATTGAATTTGCTGTTGTCTAATTGTGTTTTGGTAGGTTTCCAAACTGCATTCCTTCCATCTATAGCATTTCTTAATGTTACTCAGTTCCTTTGGCTTTGATGCCTCATGATTGAGTATTGCTCTGTTCAAGTAGACTGTGATTTTGCTGTGGTCTGATAGGGGTGTCAGTGGGCTGACTGTGAACGCTCTGAGAGACTCTGGGTTGAGGTCAGTGATAAAGTAGTCTACAGTGCTACTGCCAAGAGATGAGCTATAGGTGAACCTACCATAGGAGTCCCCTCGAAGCCTACCATTGACTATGTACATACCCAGCGTGCGACAGAGCTGCAGGAGTTGTGACCCGTTTTTGTTGGTTATGTTGTCATAGTTGTGCCTAGGGGGGCATATGGGGGAGGGAATGCTGTCACCTGCAGGCAGGTGTTTGTCCCCCTGTGTGCTGAGGGTGTCAGGTTCTTGTCCAGTTCTGGCATTTAGGTCGCCACAGACTAATACATGTCCCTGGGCCTGGAAATGATTGATTTCCTCCTTCAGGATGGAGAAGCTGTCTTCATTAAAGTATGGGGATTCTAGTGGGGGGATATAGGTAGCACACAGGAGGACATTTTTCTCTGTTAAGATAATTTCCTTTTGAATTTCTAGCCAAATGTAAAATGTTCCTGTTTTGATTAATTTAATGGAGTGAGTTAGGTCTGCTCTATACCAAATTAGCATTCCCCCTGAGTCCCTTCCCTGTTTCACACCTGGTAGTTTGGTGGATGGGACTACCAGCTCTCTGTAACCTAGAGGGCAACCAGTGGGTCCGTCTCCTCTGTACCAGGTTTCTTGCAGGATGACAATGTCTGCATTACCGATTTCTTTGGTGAAGTCCGGGTTCCTGCTCTTTAGGCCAAAGGCAGATGACCTCAGGCCTTGGATATTCCAGGATGATATAGTGAAGGCTTTTTGTTCCATAAAGTGTCCAATGTTGTTGGTCGTGGTTTGGCCTCAGGCCAGTAAGTGTGAGCAGAGCCTGCTGAGCATCTGGTACATGCCGTTGGCTTGGGCGAGTGTAAGAGTGGGGGTTGGGCCTGTTTGCCCGCTCACTACCTGGGCGTATGTGTGACTTCCATGTTGATGCCCTCTCTGCGGGGGTGGGGTGCATGGGGTGGGCAGGAGTGGCATAGGTCTGATCTGAGGGGGCCTAAATTGGGTGTGGGCATGGTTGATGTGGGGGGGTGTTGATTGGTTGGGGTGGGGGTGTGTCTGGGGGTGCTGTGGTCTGGATGTAGGTCCTCTTGGCGTGGGTCCTCTATGTGTAGGTCCAGGGTGGGGTGCTGAAGGTCTTGGAGGGTGTCTCGCTGGTCTGGGTGGGGTGTCTATTGATCTGTTGCTCCTGTGTGAAGTGTTGGGGCTGCGTTTGAGAGCGATGTCCTTTAGAGTCCGGGCAAAGGTGGGCACTGCTGCCTTGTAGAGGTGGACCTGGTCATAGAGGCTGTTCAAGTCCAGGGTGGAGTGGTGGGCCAGGAAAACATTTGGTTTTGAGGCACAGTCACGGGAGATGCTTGCGTTTACCCGCTGTATTGTAGCAGGGTGGAAGTCTTTTCGTGGTAGCAGGGTGGAGATAACCACTTGTGCATTGGGGAAAGTAGAAGAAGCTTTTTCAATCACTCCCTTCAGTGCTGTGGCCACCCTTTCCTGCTGTGCTCTCAGGTCGTTTGTGCCTGTGTGTATTATTATGTGGCTAGGTGAGCCTAGTTTGTCCTCAGACAGAAGGTCTAGGGCGCACTGGGTGTTTGGACACCAGAGTTTAGACACACTGTGTTTGGGAAAAAGTTTTTTTTCTTCTATAAATTTCCCATTTGAGTCCATAAGGAGAAAAATCTGTGTCTTGTGTTTGTCCTCAGTGGGTGTGGGGGGGTTGTCAGGAGGGCTATCAGGGTGGCTGACAGGGGGGGTGCTCAGGGGGGGTGAGAGCTGCTGGGCTTGGGGTTTTTCTTTTGTCTGTTCTGCTGTGATGTTGACTCTATGGTCAGGGTCTGGTGTGGACTGTTCTGCTGTGGTGTCGAGACTTTTGTCGGGTGATGAGGTGGGCTGTTCTGCTGGCTTCTCTGTGGGGATGGCCACCTCCCTAGTGGGTTGTTCTCTGTCACATGCCATCCCCCTCAACCTCTCCTCCAGCAGTCTGATCCTCTCCTCCATCCCCCTCTCCCTCTCCTCCAGCAGTCTGATCCTCTCCTCTAGTGCTCTGTTCTGCTCCTGCTCCTGCTTCTGCTCTTTCTCCAGTTGAAGTTGTCTCTTAACTGTCCAGAGTCCAGATGTGTCTCTCTCCACCTCCAGCTCTCCTGGTCTGGTTAAGGGGGTGTTGTTGTGCTGGACTGTTGTCTGGGTCTGTGCTGACTGGAGTGTAATCACCTGCTGTTCCAGCTCAACCTGCCTTACCTCCAGCTGGGTGAATTTATCCTTCATTTCAATGAGGGAGAAGTGCTCTGTACTGGGAGGTTGACTGTCTGCTGAGGGTTGCTCGTCTGTGGGGTTATATGATGAAGAGTTTTGGTCTGACCCGCTTGGGGTGGGGGTATCTTTATCAAGGGAGAGCTTCTCCTGCTGGGCTAATTCTTTGATTAGGTGAAAGTCCAGCTGAAACTGTTTGGGGTTGCCCTGTACCAATACTGTTCCAGACTTATATAGATTTATGTTAGCTGACTCAGAGTCCTCGTTGTCAAGTATCCTGAGTTTCCACCCCTCGTTAACCCCCCCTCTCTTAACAGAGGGGTAGTGTGCTAATATAGCACTGTGCCATGCCAGGGGATGGTTTGTGTGGAAGATAAGGTTGCTGATGTTCCCATTTTTGTAATAGTCAGCAAAAAGTGTCTCTTGATTTTCCATAAGGAGCTTCATTTTGTGCTCTTTTCTTGCCTTGTCATTCTTTACACTCCCAGGGTACTGTATTTTAATTACCTCTGAACAGCAGGAGGGAGCTTCTAAGGCCTCTCCATTTGGTTGGGGTAGAC